>NC_139029.1:108252937-108495839 GCF_964662115.1 Mustela nivalis | reverse complement strand
CAGGCTGATTGTCGTTCTTACAGGCCGAGGGTGACACAACATGTGTTGGAGGGGATGTGGAGAAAGGGGAACCCTCTTACACTATTGGTGGGAATGAAAGTTGGTGCAGCCTCTTTGGAGAACAGTGTGGAGATTCCTCAAGAAATTACAAGTAGAGCTTCCCTATGACCCTGCCATTGCACTCCTGGGTATTTACCCCAAAGATACAGATGTAGTGAAAAGAAGGGCCATCTGAACCCCAATGTTTAAAGCAGCAATGGCCATGGTTGCCAAACTGTGGAAAGAACCAAGATGCCCTTCGACGGATGAATGGATAAGGAAAATTTGGTCCATATACACTATGGAGTATTATGCCTCCATCAGAAAGGATGAATACCACACTTTTGTAGCAACATGAACAGGACTAGAAGAGATTATGCTGAGTGAAATAAGTCAAGCAGAGAGAGTCAATTATCATATGGTTTCACTTATTTATGGAGCATAACAAATAGCATGGAGGACATGGGGAGTTAGAGAGGAGAAGGGAGTTGGGGGAAATTAGAAGAGGAGGTGAACCATGAGAGACTATGGACTCTGAAAAACAATCTGAGAGTTTTGAAGTGGTGGTGGGGTGGGAGGTTGGGGTACCAGGTGGTGGGTATTATAGAGGGCACAGATTGCATGGAGGACTGGATGTGGTGAAAAAATAATGAATACTGTTATGCTGAAAATAAATAAAAAATAAATTTAAAAAATTGTTTTACTGGAACTTTTTTTTTTTTATTAACCTATAATGTATTAGTTGTTTCAGTGGTACAGGTCTGATTCATCAGTCTTACACAATTCACTTGCTGTAATTTTTTTTTAAAGGAATCTCAGTTGAACTCTCAGTAGCCTTTCTACATCAGAAGCCAGGCCAAATACTTGACATCAGACATGCCTTCAATACCTATAGATTTGGGCAAATCCTTCTCAAGGTCCCCAAAGTATCCTGAGCTTCCCACACCTGCCAGGAAGTGACATTCTTTATTCACCTGGTGAGGCTGCTGGGAATTCTGTAAGCAAATACCAGGCCATTAGTTCTAAGGGGCTTTATTGACTCCATTAAGTCAACCTTAATACCTTATAGTGGTTTTGTCCTACCTGAGTCTGAATGTCTCTCTCAAATATGGTAAAGCCTTGGTAAATATTTCCAATGGTGTCCTGTTGATGAAGTTCTAGAACCTAGGTGAGGTTTGGTGGGCTGAGGTCGGAGCCGATGACCAAGAAAGAATTCTTGAGACATCTTTGGTGCAAAATGGTGGTTTATTAAAGCACGGGGACAGGACCCGTGGGCAGGAAGAGCTGCTGCCCCGGGTTGTGAGGGATGGCAGGTTATGTACCCTGCTGTTGGGGGAAGGTGAGGGGAAGGGAGGTTTCAGTAAAGTTTTCATATGTTAAAGAGGGCCTACAAGGTGCCAGGATGTTCCGGGCCTGCCGGAGGCCTTGCCCTTGCTGCTGGATCAATGCTGTCTTTAGACCAGCCATTAACATTAAGATCTTTGGGAGACTTTTTGGTGGGGTGTCACAATCCTGCTATCAATCGTCTTTGTTAGTGAGATTTAGAACATTTGTAAGCCAAGGGAGACTCCTGTCTAGCAGGATTGTGAGCTCTGCAAGTTAACTATTTGCTTATTGTTCATGGCAGTCAGGGCTGCCTGAGGAATGCTACACATATGGAGGGGAGCGGATGAAGGGGGGGGGGGGTGCAAGGAGCCAGCTTTTGCTTTGTCCTCAGCCAGCCTCCTGCTCCCTCATCACTGTTACAAGGATAACAGTTTCTTATTGAATTTATATTGAAATTTATATTGAAATTGAGGCACATAGAGACTCCCGGCTCCAGCCCCTTTCTGTCCCTGGTTCCTCTTTGCTCCAGCTAAGGCCAAGAAAAGACCAAATAGCCATTCCATTGGACTAAGATAAGATAACAAGTCATTGCTCCTGCTGACACGGAAGAAAAAGACCAGAAGCCTGGTCCTGTTTGAATAAGAAAAGAAAGAGAAACAGTCCCCCCAGGTGATTTAGCACTCTCCTAAAATGCCTCCACATAGATTATACTTCCACATGAAAGGGCCATTTGGCCTTGGGGAACTGGGAAAGTGTCGGTCCTTGAGAGACCACAAAAACACGCTGCTACCATCCCCCATTGCCTTTAACCATAAAAACTCAGTCCTAACCCTGTAGGGTGCTGTCTTTGGGAATGATCCTACTGAGCCCGTGGGCATTAATCAAGCTGTGTTCTCTGTGTGCCATTTGGGTTTCCTCAGTCACCTCAAATTTTCTGCAACAAAATAATTATGATAATCATGAAAGAATGAATACTCATTGAATGCTTTTGAATTTCAGAGGGTATAGGTAGAGAGAAAATTTAAATGCCTCAATTTGTTTACCAAGGAATATTTTATCATACTTTTGTACATCATAGATATCTGAAGAGAAAATGTCCTTAATCTGGAAAAAACAAACATTAGAGAACCAGCTATGTTTCAAACAAGTCACAAAAACAAGAGAAAAAAAATTCTCTAGTTTATTTAGTCCCATGTTACTAATTCTTGTTCTGTTTGAATGCAACTTTTAGTTAGTTTTGGAAATTCTTACCCATTTTAGTTTTATGATTTTTAAAGATACCAAAAACCTGTATTTGTTTAAAAAAAAATTGGTTATCAATCTCCTTGAAGATGAAACTTGTTTTGCAAGAGCATCAGAACAGTAACTAAAAATGACAAATTCTCAAAAATGGATATAGCTAAAGATCTGATGAGAGATTATAATATAGCTGGCAAGAAAATCCAGTTATTTCTGTGACACATAACATTTTAATAACCACAATATAAAGTGATGGCCTCATACCAAAACATATAAAAACTGTAGTAGGAATTGTATATAATCTCCAGAACAGCTAGAGCATTTAACCAACATAACCAAAGGCTTATTATTTGTTTAACAGTGTTTCCAGAGTAATTTAACATATCAAATAAACAAGCCTAATTGGTTAAAAAGACTTCATTTACAATTTAAATCTCAGGGAAGTTTGTTAAAAACCTCAGAATTTATAAATAGTAGAGAGTCTTAATAGGATTACAGATTATTATAAAACTTAAAATTTAATTCTTTAACTAAAGTGGCAATAAGAGATTCCAAAAGTAAATATGCAGGGTTATATAATTGTTAGTGAAACTTAGCTCCTTTAAAATTGAGAAGTTTTAATTATCTTAAGTAATCAAAGACATGATAGAAACAAAACATACAAACTTTGGTTTTTTAGGCAGACAAAAGAGAAAGAGAGAGAAAAGAAGATACTTTGTTCACATTTTCTTATCAAGAGCAGATCAACAATCCAAGAAAATTTTGTCTTTTTAACAGAGAGAAAAGCAGAATTTCAATCTTATACCAGTGTACCATTATAAATCCATCTATTTCCAATTAAGTAAAATAAAATAAAATCCATTTTTTCAACCTTAGTCCTGATGTTGCATAATTTTTTTCCAAAGATTTCCCTTCATAAACATTTTATAACTTTTTTTAATTCATTCAGATTTTACCTAAGCCCTTCCCCCCCCATCAGTCTTAATTATATTTAGCAGAATTTTAATTCTTAGAACCTTAGTCTCCAGTGACAACTAAGTAGTAACCCATTGAGAACTATCTGTTACACCAGAATTCTTTTGGATCTGAAATTTATAAATACAATTCTAATTAAAAATTTTTTTTCATAGTGCAACCTTTTACTAAAGCACAATGTATATTTACCCACAGACCTAAATATTTTTTAGTATCTCTGCAATAAGAAGTCAAAAGCACAAACATAACAATCAGTAACCAACGCTTTGGAATTTTTGGAAAAGAATCAATGCTTTGGAATATTTGGAAAAGACCTAGATGTCCAACAAATTCAATGCAATTTATCATCCAAGCAAAACTTTAAAGTTTTAAGTTACAAAAGACTTTGAAAGCTATCTTAGCAATTACCCATGGAAACTTTGAGACAGAAAAAATTAACAATCATTTTAAGTCATCTTTTTGCTGACAAATTACAATGGAGAAAACATGAATTTCTTTTCTTTTTTTTTCACATATCAGAAAACATGAACTTATTTGACCTTGTGGTATCTCTTGGCCATTGGCTGGCTGCCTCTTGAGTTCCCTTTTCCAGCCAGTGACCTGAGTTTCATTTTTTTGAGTGGCCTGTTTACCCACTTCATCTGATTTTTATTCTGGTAGGCCTATGCTCTCAGGCCTAATTAAAGTACTATTTCTGAGGCTCTGATAGCTGAGATCCATGGTCAATCACATTTGACCCAGTGTGAGCCCTCTTTCAAATGACTTCTCCATCTCAAAGAATGGAACCCTTATGTCCAGGTCTCCTCATGTATCTGCCCAAAGGCATATCTTCATCAATTCTCTCAGTCCGTGACATTAATATTTCTTCCTTACATTTATCCCTTCTGTGAGCACTTAATAGGACTATTGGGGGGAATGGAGAATAATAAAAACCAGTAGAAATTCTGCCCAAGTGGGCTTTCCCTCTGGAAGAACAGAGAGACATACCAATAGACTTGACCAATTCTGACCTTAAAATAGACAATACATATTTATTGACTTAACAAAGGAGTGAATGCATGAAGGTAGAATGGCTGGCCTGCAGCAGCCTGGGGAACAGATAGCTGGCAGCCTCTAGCTTCTGGGATTCCTCTTTGCTCTGTGCACAGAGATCCTGGAATTCCTGGGGTGGGAGTATGAGGAGCATCACCTCATCCCAGGTATGAATGTAAATGTTCAGCTACTGCCAGGGCTCTGGGGGCTTTTGCTGACCTGGTAATGTCCAGAGGAGTAGCCATAAGGCAAGTAACATGGAGGTCCCCTTGAAGTTTCTCTCTCCTCACCCTTTCTTCTTTTCTGGAGTTTGAGATGCTAACATGAAGTCTACTCTCATTCCTGTCTCCCAAAAGCTCCCTGTTCCCTAATCCCATGCACCTTCTGTAGAACCAGCCTGTCACAAACCCACTATGGAAAAAATAAAGTTTTTCTTTCTAGCACCCCTGCTCCTTGTCCTGATGATCCCTCAGTACCACCTCCCTGCACTCCAGCTCCACCAGTGCCATCGGAGTTTCTCCATGCAAAGCTGCCCAATTCAGCTTCTGAACATCCTAGCCAGCACAGTGTCTTATCCAGACAACCCTCTAGGACAAAGATCCAGACCTTTAACTTGGAAAAGGGATTTTCTACCTTTTTGTTAGTCTCAGTGTTGGAGACCAGAATGCATGTGCAAGGTAGTAGCTCTCATGTTTCCTGTGATTTATATTAAAGAATGTTCATAACAGGTATCACAATTTATTTTTATAACATTCTTTGATAAATCAACAAGAGAAACAACTAACAGCATTGAGATATAAAGATACAGAGATTTATCTGTATCTTCCACAAGAGGGGACATGTGGGAGCTGAGACCATGGCGTGAAGCCCCAGTTCTTATTCTTAATTATTTCTGAACTTATATGACTAAGCCTAAATGATGTCATACTCCAAATAAGTTTGGCTCATTGCAAACTGTTTCAATGATTATTTTTTCCAATAGGTAAGCATGATGATGTAATAAAAGTGGCTATAATGTTAAGTAATAATAATAACAGTATGATGGTGATAATAATGATAATTGTGTTTACTGAGGGCCTATTCATGGCTTGACTTGTCACATACCATTTATTTAGACTTTACAACCACCTATGCAGCAGATATTGTTTACATTATATCAATATGTCAAAACTAACCCAGGCTCAGAGAGAGTAAGTAACTTGCTGTTCCACACAGCTGCTTGGAGGGACAGCTACAGGATAAGCTCAGGCATGTCTGCCCCCAGAGGCCTTGCCTTTTTCTTGCAGGGCTCAGTCTCCTGACTGGTTTTACTTCTTGAGATCCAATAAAATAAGATGTGGATTATGTCTAAGGGTGCCTAACACTAGCATAGAATCAATAATCCATTATCTGGGTTAAGACCAAAAGTCCCCATACATGTGTCCCTGCTTCTACTCCAGTACCCTCCACACCATCCCAGCAGGGCACACAGAATCTGCTCTTGCTACACTTACGCTTAGAACTGGGGCTTGCCATCTGAGGATATACACTTGGTGGCTCCTTCCTCCTGTCTACACTCACTGGCAGCTTTCAGTTCTGTGAATATGCCACCATCCCTCCTGTTGTCCTTGCTGTCTCTTCACACATGCTGTTCCCTTCCTCTAGCATGTGCTTTATGCTCCGGTGCGTCTCCTTATCTTTAGATCTCAGCCCCCTGTTCCTTACTCAGGAAAGCCTTTCCTGGCCTCCCTGGCAGCATTCAGGCTCTATAAACCTCTCCTGTCAAACACTGATCAGGGATGTCATGAACTATTGTGTGGCCCTTTGATTAATGTTTGTCTCTCCACTTGACCAAAGGCTTTTTAAGAACAGGGGCTACATTCCTTTGTTTATCTTACCACTGTAGCCCCATGGTGTAGCACAATGTTTTATATACAGTAAATATCCACCAGCTGAATGAAAAAATGCAAGCAGGGGAGAATGAATGAATGATCATCACCAACATTATTATCATCATCTGTATTGATATTGAATGAACTTTCTTAATTGCTCCAGCCCCTAGGATATACATATGCTGAAATATGTTTGTAGTCTATCTGAAACTGTATTCAACGGGGCAACCTGTATTTTTATTTGCTAAATCACTGATATTTGCTTTTTTATACTGTAGGCCACTCAGTTTCATGTTTGGAGGCTCACTGTTCCATTCCCCGACTGGTGAATGTCTGTGACATTTTCTCCAGAGAGAGAAAGTAAAGTCTTTGGAAGGTGGTGACTCCTGATTCTCCTTTCTTTAAGTGCCCCCTTTCTAGGCTCCTACCCTATGCTTATATCTATCAAAGTTCTTATCACTCTGCACTGCAAATGTCTATTTATCTGTGTGTTTTCTTCATTAGACTGCAAGCTCCTTGAGGGCAGAGGCTCTAAGTAGCTGCTCAGAGAATGTTTGTTGAGTAACTGGATGATGACTATCTTCTAATCCAATTCTAGGAATCCAGTAGGTGATCTATAAATACTTGTTAAGTGAACCACATTTAATAAGTTCCACTTCATGAAATAAGATCACATCCTTTTATCATAGAATTTTTGAGGTAATGACTATTAATAGGGAAGATATAAAAAAGTAGTGATCACTAAGAAAATACATACACTATTTCCTTGGATTATGAATTGGCTTCTAGTGAACATGGCAGTCTGGGTGATTGTGTTCCCAAGATGCTTGGGGAAGACGCCTGACTGAAGTTCCCTAGGGATATTACAGGACATATTACTCATATGGCAGGGAGACTGGATCTCTAAAAGCCTGTGATTCTATGCTTCATAAATGTGATTTAGGTTTTACCAAGATTTAGGGATGTGTTTGTGTAACTCTGTGTGTGTGTGTGTGTACAATATGTTCACATATGTATAAATGTATACATATATACACATATACATGTAAATATACATAATCTTTACTGAAATATAATTCACATTTCATGCAGTGTATCTATTTAAAGTTTACAATTCAACATTTTTAGTATATTCACAGAGCTGTATAGTTATCACTGAAATCTAATTTTAGCATATTTCTTCACTCCAAAATGAAATCCTATGAAATCATGAAACCATTAGCAGTCACACCACATTCCCCCAAGCCTTATTTTCTGTTCCCACAGATTTGGTTATTCCAGACATTTTATAAAATGGAATCATACAGGGACACCTGGGTGGCTCAGTTGGTTAAGTCTCTGACTCAATTTTGGCTCAGGTCATGATCTGTGGGTCATGAGATTAAGCCCCTTGTTGGACTCTGTGCTCAGTGTGGAGTCTACTTGAGATTCTCTCTTTCAGTCTCTTTCTGCCTCTCCCTTCCACTTGTGCACACTCCCTCTCTCTCTCTCTAAATTAATAAATAAAATCTTAAAAAAAAAAAAAAAAGGAAATGAAATCATATAGTATGTGGTCTTTTGTGACCAGCTTCTTTCACTTAGCATAATGTTTACAAGGTCTATCCATCTTGTAACATGTATCAGAACTTCATTATTTTTATGGTAAATACATACTCTATTGTATTAAAATACCACTTTGTGTTTATCCATTTATCAACTGACAGACTTTTGGATTGTTGCCACAGTGTGGCTATTGTAAATATGCTGCTACAATGCATTTATGTGCAAATTTTTGAGTAGATGCATATTTTCATTTTGCTTAGTGATATTTCCATTTTGGTAGAAGTAGTTTGGTTACTCTTTGGGTAACTTGAGGAACTGCCAAACTGTTTCCCACAGTGGTTGCACCGTGTACATTCCCACCAGCAATGTATTAAGGGTTTCAATTTCTCCATGTTTTCCCCAACACCTGTTATAGCTTATTTCTTTTACTTTTTTTTTTATTATAGTCATGCTAGTGGGTATGAAGTGCCACGTCATTGAGGGTCTAATGTGCATTTCCTTGATGACCAATGATACTGAACGTATTTTAATATGCTTATTGTCCATTTGTGTATCTTCTATGGAAAAAATCTGTTCAGATCCATTGTCCATTTTTTAATTGTAATATCTTTTTTATTATTTAGTTGTAAGGGTTCTTTATATATTTTAAATACAAGTCCATTTTCAGATATATGATTTACAAATATTTTCTTCTATTCTGTAGGTTATCTTTTCACTTTTTTTGAGATTCAATTTTTTTTATTTGAGTACAGTTGACATACACTATTACATTAGTCTCAGATGTACAATATAGGGGCTCAACATCTCTGTACATTATACCATTATACTGTGCTCACTAAAAGTGTAACTACCATCTGTCATCATACAACACTATTACAGAATCATTCACTATATTCTCTATGCTGTGCCTTTCATCTCTGTAACTTATTCATTCTATAACTTGAAGCCTATATGTCCCACTCCCCTTCACCCATTTTTTCCCATCCCCTAAACTTCCTTCTCTCTGACAGCTCTGTTTGTTCTCTGTATTTTTAGGTCTGAATCTGTGCATTATTTCTAAGTACCATAAAAGAAAACTGTTGGGGCCCCAGTGTGGCTCATTTCACCGGCACAATGGTAATAGTAGAGCTAAGTGAGGCTTATGGAGACCTTGGAGTTGGACTAAATGTGATACAAATCCTAGCAGATGACTGGCACACAGGGGAATGGGGTGGGTGGGGAGAAAGGGTCAGGACACAGTACTCTGAGCAGAGGAAAGAATTCTGAGAAATGGAATCAGACATGAAGCACCGACCTACGCTGGGAGCACATTATTGAGCAGTAGGATGTGGTTCTCTGTAACTAAAGACAGCCTGGCATTTGATGTATCTTTGCCAGCAAACATCTTTCACACTTCTCTAAGTCACTAGGTATTGATAACACAGTAATGCTACACTGATTACACTCTACAAGTCTGAGCATCTGATGAAGCAGGATTGTCCATTCACCATGGTGTCAACTGTCTGAGTTTACTATGATTAAAAGAGTAGTTGGTTTAGTTCTGTACTAGACTCAGAGGATTACTGTTTGATGATACGAGTGTGTCACTTACCCTTTCAGAGGCCCCCAATTATCTGTATAAGCAGGAGTATGACTTGTCTAACCTAGTTTTTATCCTATTGAGGAAACATACACATATTACTATTTAACTTAATTGAGACAACATTATCAAATTTGCATAATGTGAAAAAGAGTGAAAGTAGATTTATGACTTTATTTTGGGTCTTATACCTACTCCCTGGTTTCTACACATTTTCTGTTCATACATTTCCAACTCCAGCCTCTCTCTGTGTCCTCTACATCTTTATATCTCCTCATATGTCCTTTTGATGCTCCCATTCACCATCCCTGTTGTGCTTGCTTCCTCTTTTATTTTTAATGTCTTTGTTAAAGGTGGTTGCAACAGAACCAGGGAGATCTTCTGCTCTGTTTAGAATTAACTTTTCTTTGTTCTCCCTGACACAGGGAGGTGCTATTTCTTTATCCACTAAACAACAATTTGGTGACAATCTATGATAGTATTTTGTGCCTTTACCTTTACCCTAGTTGACGCATATGTACTATGTAGTTTAAATACACATCTGATCCACTGAAACTGGGTTTGGGAGGAGACTGAGTAGTACCCCGGTGATAGGGCGAAAACCTGATTACTTCAATTCTTGAGGGTAGCAGTCACAAGATACTCATAATTTATATGGAAAGGTTGAAAGATATCTGAGATGGAAAATATCACATCCATTTCAGGCATGAGTCCCTGAACCTCCAGCTATTATAGTGATAGGAGGGGCCTCAACTGAAAAGAAGAATGTGGCAGAGGTTTTATCAAATCAGTTTAAAAACATACATCTTTGAAAGAGAGGGTAAGTATTCATTCTAGCTCTTAGGATCGAGGCATCCTAACACACAGTATTATTCCATTAAGGTTCAGGAAGCCTGGGCCCCAGAGGATCATAACTCTTAAAAAATGTCTCATAGTACAACAAAGCATAGAGTGCCTCTCTAAATATCTGTAACTCAGGGTAATTTTGTCTCATTGTATATCTACTACCTGAGCCTCTACCTCTATAAAACTTGGCTTTGAATCCTGATTCTGCCATTTCCAAGCTTGTGACCACGAACAAATTACTACAGCTTTGAATTTCATTTTCTCAGATATAAAATAATAATTTGTACCCCACCAGGGCTATTTTAAAGATGGAGAGAGTTAATATATGTCGAATTCTTAGCCAAGTGACAGTTATATAGCAAGTGCTCAGTTATCTCTGGATTTATGCATGCTTTTTGAGCTGCCTCCATCTTTTTAAATTAACGAATCCATATATGCTGTACTTCTGTGACATGACCTATTTCACTCCCAGCTTGTACTCTTTATACTTCTACATATTTTTAATCTCTAACTCATCTCTTTTGGTCTACATTTTATTATATCTATCTCTATTTTTATCAGTTTTGTACATATCTATTTACTCGGCTCTCTTTTGATATCTTTATATCAATTTTGTAAATCACCACATTGTTATCACCTATTCCTAGGTTTATATAGTTATATGTCTAACCATGTATATTTCTTTTTTTTTATTTTTAAATTTTTTATTTTTTATAAACATATATTATTATCCCCAGGGGTACAGGTCTGTGAATCGCCAGGTTTACACACTTCACAGCACTCACCAAAGCACATACCCTCCCCAATGTCCATAACCCCACCCCCTTTCTCCCAACCCCCCGCCCCCCAGCAACGCTCAGTTTGTTTTATGAGATTAAGAGTCACTTATGGTTTGTCTCCCTCCCAATCGCATCTTGTTTCATTGATTCTTCTCCTACCCACTTAAGCCACCATCTATATTTCTAAATAGCCCTATCTATCTATAGATAATTGAAAACCAGCTCCTGGTCATTTGTAAGACTTACCCTCAGGGTTCTCTTCCATGACTCTCCTCCCACTGCTCTCTAAAAATGTGAGCAGCAGGAAGTAACAAGAGTCACAGTGCTCTTTTGGTCTTTGGATTGGACAGTATTAATTCATTCTCCAGTAGTTTAAGATGTGTGAAACAAGCCCAATTTCATGCAATTCTTCCATTCTTCCCTCCACCCATCCATCAACATATTGATATTAATTCAGGAATCTAGAGATACAATGATGAAAAAGGTAAAAAGAGATTCTTCCATCAGGAAGTGCACATCCTATCAAGAGATGAGTGAGGGAGACTCTGGGATTCAATAATTCACATTCCGGTGAGACCAGCTGGTCTATGTTTTCAGTTTTCCCTTTTCACTGATTTCCTGAATAACTACTAGGCCAAAATCAAGCCCAAGGCTATACAAGTTCAGAGTACCTTGGCTAAACTGTGTGCTCAGAGAACTACTTTCTCTGTTGTAGTGGGAAAAGTCTTGATCTGGGACTAGAGCTACCTGGAGTCTTATCTCTCCAAGACAACCAACCATTAGCTTTAAGCCCCAGAGAGATTCATCTTTCGGGGCTTTGGAGTCCTAATCTGTAGAATGACCAGGTAGGACTGGAAAATTCCTGGGGATCCTTGTTGCTTTGACCTTCTGAAAATCTATGATCCTACCCAAATTTGAAATGATATCTGGAAACCCCCTTTGGAATGAGTATTGGGACCCAGAACTTGGACTCTAAAGTCAGGTGGACCAGGGCAGAAACTTGTCCAGGAGGAGGGACTGGTATGTGTAGTGTAGGTCACAAAGCACTTTCATACTCATTATCTGATTTTATCTTCATGAGAACCTAGTGAAGTATTTTCACTCCCATCTTAATGTGAGGAAACTAAAACCCTGAGAGCTAAATGTGTAACTGAGTGCTAAATAGTTTAGATCACTTAAATCACATTTAAGTCACATGATAATCCTATGGCTTTTCCAATTCTTCCTCTTCTTTATTTCTCTTCTTATTTCTTTTTTCTCCTATTCACCTTCTTCCTCCTCCTTTTATTTTTCTTATTTTCTTTTCTTATTTCCACTGTATAGATAGTCAATCTGAGGCTCATGGAGGTTAAGTAGCTTTACCCACTAGCAAGTACTAGAGCTCAGAGTCAATCTGAAATCTTTCTAAAGTCTATGCTCACAAGCTTGGTTAGAATCTTAATACCTAGAAAGGTTGGAAGGTTACATTAAAAAAGTGAAATGATCCAGGCAGAAGGATTATTTAACTTCCCTTTAATCTCACCAAAGAAAAATAAGAGAATAAGTAAAATAATAAAAATCACTATTCTTTGCATTGCATCACATGTATACTATAGAGTGATGGAGAATTGTAGAATATGCAAGTAGATGTAGAGCCGAAAACTATATACCCTATCTAGGAGGGGCACTATTAATTATTGGGCTTACGGAAATTAGGCTTACTATGACAGATCATAGGTGAGGGAAAGCTGGATGTCTAGAATCTTAAGTATAATTTCTCTATTTCTAAATATTAATGATTAATTACTAAATTATATAAACAAAAATTACGTGGGCAAAAAATAAAAAGATGTCTCATCTTGACTGGACTGCTACATAGGATGCCAGGTTATTACTTCTGTCCTGCACTATGTTGTCTTCAAGGACTACTCTATAGCATTAACTGAGCATCTGCTGTAAAGCTACCAGGTTGCTCAGCTCAGGAGTAGGAATAAATGCTGTGCCTTGCTGCTTATGATCAGCATTTACTCTGAGTAGATGTTGGATATTTTGAGTATCATTCTTGGCTGGATGCTTTTCTATAAAATAATTGCCTTAACCCCCACAAAAACTCTGGAAAGGAAATTTAATTATCTTCATTTTTCAGTTGAGTAAATTAATATTCAGTTGGTTTTAAAGGTAACCCACCTGTGAGCAGCCAACCTGGGATGTTAGCTTGAGGTCTGACCATGTTTTCTTCATTCTGTAGTGTTGTATCTTTGAGGTGACTTTAATTCCTCCAAATTAGGGAAATTTTCCTCTTTTACATTTATCTGATGAGAATATGACATAAGGAGAATTCAGGGGCTTGGAATAATCCTTTAGGGCAGATGATATTTCTGCCATCCCTTATCACCTCTATCACCAGTTCTCCTAGGGTTGGAGAATAAACCGATAGGGTTAAGAAGGATAAAGAAAACAAGAATCTGCTCCCTCATGGTCCAGAAGGTTTGACGTTGAAGTGGGACACTCCCACATTCTGTAGGTGACTGCAAGGACAGGCATATAGGGAGGAGACTGCCTGCCGGAATGTCAACCTGGGTGATGAGCCAGGCAGATGCCAACCAGCTGTCTCATGCTGTAAGCCAGACCCAGAACCCCCTATATATAAAGACAGTTCTCTGTCCAGATGCTTCAGCCTGAATGTCTGCTTGCTGTGAGGAGGGTGAGTCTAGGGTTTGGGTCCTGGGATTGGGTTAAGGGTGCATTTCAGGGGATGCCTAGATTCACGAGGGTGAGGCATAGTGAGGGGCAGGGAGCTGCAAGGAGAGGAAGAGAGGCACATAAGCCTGAGGAGAAAAATCTGGTAGACTTTTTTTACCCGCAGAGTTTGTGTGAAGAACTGAGGATCTGAAGTCAGTGTATTTGCCTTTGATAATGGTGGCCTCCTCCTCAGGTACCATTTTCCTACATCAGGACCTCTTTCCCTGGAAAAGATGCATTAGTAATTTACACTTTGTGAGAAGAGTTGTATGTAGGGGGGTTATTTTCCCTAAGAGCATGTGTTTTTAAATACTCTCTATAAATGGAGAATGGAAGGTTTTGCCTTTCATTTTCGGTATTTCTGGAGCTTATTGAGAAGTGTTTTGTTGGATGACTTAATTGTTAAATCAGCTACCATGCTGTGCTGGTCACTGGGCTGCCTGTGTATGAACAAGTGAATTTAGGGAAGGCAGAGGAATGGATACTGTGCTCTGTTTCTGCTTGGATAAATGTAGTGTTAGAGAGTATACCTGCATTCCCCATGTCATGTTTGTAATGCTTCCACTGTGTAGGGGTTTATGTGTGGCTGAATGTCAGTCTCGTGATTTAGGAATCTTGCACTTTCTGGGTTACCGCCATCTTAGGCAGTCATTCCCTGACTTTAAGAGGGGCTGGGGTAAAATATTTGTGAAGCCAGTAAATTGTCCCACTTCAGGCGATTTATAATAGCAACCTGCCTGGGCAAGTTTTCATGGTTGTTCTGAGTCTTTCCAAAGGTAGGTGTGTTTTGTCTGTGTGTGTTTTGCATATGTCCACGAGGGCCATTTAAACAAATGTAGCTAAAAAGATTGAATGTAAAGAAACAAACATTTTATGTTGGGGTTGAGCTGCCCAATAACTGACTGGATCCTTTACATCCAGTAGATGTTTTTAGTGCAGATGGTGCCTGAATGCATGCTCCCATATGCTAATTTTTGCATGTTTGCACATGTGTGGCCAGTGCACGTATATGAGGATATCCAAGTTCCTGTGGGTGTGGAGACCCCACATTAGGTTTCAGCCTTAGAAGCACTTCTACCTTTCTGTGGAGTGCTTTCCTGACACTTAGGACAAGGAATCCTGTTGTCTTCAACAACCTCTTGTGTTGGACACTGGTATCCCACCCCTCCAGGGGGAGACCTTGGATGCCTGCACTCCTGGCAGTGCCTTTGAAGTTCTCTCAGATCAGGACTTCAGTTAGGTCCTTTGGTAGATCCAAGAGAGGTCTCATGGGCAGTGGTGACTAATATTGGGTCCATCTAACTCAGTAAGTGTTCTAGGGCAAAGGTTGAGTTGGGATGAAAGTACAGGGAAGAAGCAGGGTGTCTTCCCTTTGGTCCTAAACCCTTCCCCCTAACAACTCATCCTCCTGACACTGATCTTTCTACCATCAGGCCTCACTCACCTACCTGCATCAGAACAATGTGTGACCAGCAGCAGATTCAGTGTTGCCTGTCGCTCCCCCAGTGCTGTGTGAAGAATTCCTCCTTCAACCCCTCCCAGTCCCCCAGTGCCAAGAGTCAGGTGGTAGTCCAAGTCCCCTGTGAGATGCAAATTGTGCAGTGTCCTGCACCATGCCCAGCTCAAGTTTCCCAGGTAAAATGCCAGGCTCCAAGCCAGTCCCAAACTATGCAGGTGAAGTGCCAGGCTCCATGTCAGTCTAAGACCACACAAGCAAAGTGCCAGGCTTCAAGTAAGTCTAAGACCACCCAGGTGAAGTGCCAGGCTCCATGTCAGTCTCAAATCTCCTGTGTTCAATGCCAGGGCCCATGCCAGCCTGAGGTTTCCTATGTGCAGTGTGAAGCTCCATGCCCTGTTCAGACCTGCTATGTAGAATGTGCTCCCGTTTGTTATACAGAAACTTGTTACCTGGAATGCCCAGTCCAGACCTTTGTACCCCGTCCAGCTCCTCAGCCTGTCCAGACTTATGTGGCTTGTAGCCCAGATTCCCAGACTCAGGGAAGATTCTCAACCCAGTGCCCGTATCAGGGATCCCAAGTCACATACACCCCGCAGCGTCAGTCCCCCGCTTCCTACAGCAACTGCACTCCACATTTCCGATCTGGGGCTTCCTACAGCACCTGTACCCCACAGTTCCAATCGGGGACTTCTTACAGGAACTGCACCCCTCAGCGTCAGTCTCGGGCTTCATTTAGCACTTGTGCACCTCAGTGCCAGACACGAGAGTCTTACGGGAGCTTCCCTGTCCAGCGTCGCTCCCAGAGCACCAGCAGATGCCTCCCTCCTCGCCAGCAGCAGCCTTCCTACCACAGCTGTTCACCTCCAAGACGGTCTGAGCCCTACAGCAGCTGTTTGCCATCAGCATCTTCTTCAAGTTCCTATAACTACTGCACCCCACCACGTCGCTCTGAGCCCATCTATAGCAGTGGCTGTCCTCAGGATCCCACTTCAGGCTGCTCTAGGAGATGTGGTCCCAAGTGCCGGGTAGAGATTTCCTCCCCGTGCTGCCCCAGGCAGGTGCCCCCACAAAAGTGTCGGGTTCAGATTCCTCCCATCAGACGCTGCCCTGAGAGCTGTGCCCCACGACCCTCCTGGGGCGCCTCCTGCCCAGAGCTGAGGCCTCGTCCACTCCCAAGCTTCTGTCCACCACGGCGTCTGGATCAGAGTCCAGAGAGATCACTGCAGCGATGCCCGCTTCCTGCTCCACGTTCATGTCCACGTCCTGCTCTACGGCCATATCCACGCCCAGAGCCACGTGCAAGGTCAGAGCTCCATCCATGTCCTCCACTGCGGCGTCGTTCAGAACCCTGTCTGTGTCCGGAACCACATCCAGCCCCGTGTGCAGCCCCACATCCCAGATCAGTGCAGCGTGAATTTCCCGAATCACATCCATGTCCACAGCCCTGTGAGCACCCAGAACCTTCCTCACTTCCAGAGCCAATTCCTCTTCCAGCACCCTGCCCAAGCCCAGAGCCATGTGTGGAGCCTAGATGCTATCCCAGCCCAAGTTCAGGACCAAATGCAATCCCATGCCCTGGAGACCTAGGCTGTCATGAGTCCAGCCCATGCCGCCTGGACACCGAGGCCCCCAGCTGTGGCCCAACTGGTTCTAACCAGTGGCAAGGAAGTGGTGACAGCTTTGGACCTTGTGATCGGATTCCAGAGCCACAGGGTTTCAGTGATTGTGGAGACCAAGGAGGCACCTGTGTTGGAGTGAAAGGAGGTTCCTCTGCTGGAACAAAGGGTGCTTATTTTTAAGGAAGCATGGTTGAGACATCCCTGCCTCTTGCCCTGAAAATGTCATGCCTCCTTTCCCAGCAACCTCAATTTCCAACATGTTCTCTGTGCATCTCTTCCAAAGACAGTCGGAGGTTTCTTGATGCAGAGATGATGTCCAAACTGCATTGCATGCCACCTCAGGATCCACACCTTAATCTTGGGCACCTTTCCAGCCTACATCTGGCTCCTCCCCTGTACACACCCTCAGTTCTAGCCAAACCAGTCTGGCTACCAGGGCACATCTGGATGTTCTCCAGAATATACCTTAGGTGTCCCTGACTCCAAGCCTCTGCTCACTTCCCACCTTCCTTGCATGGACCACTTCTCTGCTATGCCCAGCCTCTGAAATCCAGCCCATCTTTCAATATATCTTCCTTGGAGTCTTTTCTGTTTGTTCCTACCCACAGGAGCCTACACTGACTTCCTAGAACTCATTGCATTGTCTATACCAGCCACTTGGTAACTGCCCTGCAACCTCTCTTGAATTATTTCCCTTTTAAGATGTGTCTGTTTTTCCTGCCCAAGTAGGTTATAACCTCCTATTTGAGTTGGAGTGAGAATATCTTTTAAGTCCCATGCTTCTCCTGGGGCAAGGAGCTGCTCAGCAAGGGCATGTGGGTTGGCAGCTTGAGCCATGATCTATCCCAATAGGCAAACCCAGCATCTGGGACAGCTTGAGGCCATGTAACAATAAAGATGAT
Source organism: Mustela nivalis (assembly GCF_964662115.1). Taxonomy (NCBI): domain Eukaryota; kingdom Metazoa; phylum Chordata; class Mammalia; order Carnivora; family Mustelidae; genus Mustela; species Mustela nivalis. The sequence goes on along the minus strand of NC_139029.1, from coordinate 108,477,910 downwards.
ATCCTCAGAGTCTGAGTCCTGCATAATGCCTATTTTTTACCCTTCCTGACACTCTGGGATGAGCTTCTTTATTTATTTTTTTTCTTGAGTTTTCTGTACCTTGAGTCCTTGAGTTTATTGTGATCTGAGCTTTCCTTAACTGGTCGGGTTGCCTTGTGGGAGTCCACTAGCATCTGATGGGAGAAGCTGGGTGAAAAGGCAGGAGAATGAGGGACAAGAAGAATAACTCTTGCTCCTCAATCTGGGCAGGTCACCCAGCTTTGGGTGTCAGGAGGGGGAGGGGAGTTTGAGGAAAACTGGAAGTTCTCTGTGGTATTCCACACAGGGTACCCCCTTCTTTTGTAAGAATAAACTATTAGAACTTTTCTTTTCTTTCTTTCTTTTTTTTTTTTTTTTGACATCATAGAAAAGGGAACTTCCAAGGTTGTCTTTGCATTCCTCCATCACTCCTGAATCCCACTGGGTATAAATGGTCTTGGCAGGATGAAGGTGGGGGTTTGGAGGGCAGGAGAGAGAAGGGTGCCTCTTCTTGCCACTTCCTGCCTATAAGATGGGTGCTGCATAATGAGTGCATTTGCGGAGAGCCTTTCCCCAAGGGTTACAGTGCCCTGAGGCCACCAGGGTCTATAGAGAATAAAGGGGGTCCTCTTAAGAGGACAGCAGGGGGTGACTCTGGCCTGGACTCACAGATCCAGCTCCACAGTTGGACACCACAGATCTATGGCCTGGCTCTGGAATGTCTTTTCCTTGTCCCAGAGATCAGGTGCTGCAGCGTCAGAGGCAGAGACCCAAGGGACACCTGGCAGAGGAAAACTGAAGTTCTTTATGTGAAGTCCATTTTTTAATTTTATGTGAAGTCATTCATATAATGTGGATTCATTCATTTTTTTTCCCTACTAACAAATATTCATTGCTTACCCATGAGGTAGGAACTGGTACAAGGGACAGAAATACCTCTTCTTAGTTCTCAGAGAGCTTATAGTCTAGAGCACTGGCTCTCAGGGTGGTACCTGGGCCAGCAGCATCAGCACCACCTGGGACCTTGTGACAAAGATGCATCACCCCAGACCTACTGAACCAGAGACTCTGGGGTGAGGCCTGGAAACCAGGTTTTAACCAGCCCTGTAGGTGTTTCTAATGCCCAATAATGTTTGGTTGTTACTACCTTAGTAAAATACCTTACACAGGTAGAACATGAATATATGTATATGTATATGTATGTGTGTGTATGTGTGTATATGCGTGTGTGTGTGTGTGCATGTATGTGTGTGTGTGTGTGTGTGTGTATCTTCTTCAATTTTAAGAACAGCCCATCACACAGGCATTATTATCTTACCATTTTGCAGAGCTGGAAAACTAAGCACACGGGTCACAGCCACACAGCCAGACTCAATTCCAAGCCTATGTTATTTTCTGCTACACATGACATCCTTCATGTCAGTTATGGTCCTTGCCTTTTCCGGAGGTATTTCCTGTATCAACCCAGTCATTTTTCTAAGATACTTTTATTGGGCATGTTAATTTCACCAGTTTTACCTTAGCCTCTTCTCTTCAAATCCAGGCTGCTCTAGGACTCCATCTGCCCCATGGCACAATTCCCCAGGGGTTTGGCAGGGCCCAAATAACTCCTATGGAGCACCTCTACTTTTCCATCACCTAGCCCCCTCTGTGGGGTGGGGTGAGGCTTAAAAGACCCAGATGGGGATTCTCATTACATCTCTCCCCTTGTTCTTTCAAGCATACTTGAACAAGGACCCTCTTGTATGGAGGATGAGTGGCAAACAGTCCATCCCCTCAGGACACAGAAGAAACACAGACCTGGATGATAGAAAAGGGCATTCACACCTAGGAAACACCACCCTACCTCAGGTTCAGGGTACAGCTCACTACACAGGCTTTTGATTACAATGTCCCATGACATGCATTGTTCTCTAGAGATAGACCCTGGTTCCCCAGGATAAGTAGGCCTGGATATGGAAAGAGATTGAATGATGGCAGAATAGAGGTGTCTCTGGGTGAGTCAGGCAGGATCTGGGACTCCCTCACAGACCAGAGCTGTGCACCAGCTGGCCTCAGGGCCATCTCTCTAGCCAGAGAGGTTCAGAGCTGAGGGTTCCTCACTCCTGGAGCATTAGTCTGAATTGGGTCCTCCCACTTCTCATGACAGGATGCTGAGGTATGAGCCTCTAGGTAGGCCACCTGTGAAAAGTTGCAACCCATCCATGGCAGCTCTGAGGAAAGAGGTGCCCTGGAGTGTGGGTCTGCTGTATTAGTCTGTATGCTTTAAAGCTTGGGGCTTCTAAAATGTATGCAGTGATGGGGCTGCAACTCCAGGAGCATGGTTTAAGATTTTCTATGGTCTTTCAGCCTTGGTTTTGGACAGCCCTTCCAGTCACCCAGTCCACTTCCCACCCTCCATCCTTTCACACATGACCTGCCTCCAAGTGTTCTGCCTTTTCCTTCTGTAACAATAATTTGAGCAAAACTTTAAGGGGCAGGGATTGGAATTCCAGAATAAAAAAGACTATTTATAAAAGCCTTTTAAAGGTGCTCAAAGATCTGTGAGAGAAACTCCTCTTTGAATATCAGACTAACAATCTGAAGCAGTGCATGGGTTGCATAGTGTGATTTCCATTCCGGGTGAGCAGATTGTTGCCCAGAAATGCCAGTGCATCAGGCAAATTACAAATAGTATGAAGCAGAGGTTGGCCAGACTCCTATGCTTGCCATTTAGTCTGAAGACCTGGCTTCCAAAGATGAGGAACTAGTTAGTCTGAGTGAATGTAAAAGAAATTGGGTCTAAAGAACATGCCTCCCACCCTGCAATCCTGCTTATATCTGTGTGCAGTTCTCTATCTTTTCCCTCTTTCTAAAAGCCTCCTGCCCTGGGATTAGCATTTTCACTGTAGAATGAGGGAATTGCACTAATTGTTCTCAGAATTTCCTTCCAGAACAGGTGGGTTAGCTATAATTGCTCTTTGTCACAGGCATTACACTAGAGTGGAATGACCAACCCACTTAAAGACACAGGACCCCAGAATCCATCCCCAGACCTATTTAAAGTGAATTTCTAGAGAGAAAATCTGGGGCCTCCATTTGAAAATTATTCTGATCAGTTGAGATAGAAAGCATTGCTGTAGTGATACCCAGGAGTGTGAGTGAGCTTACTCAATATCTATGAGGAGAATTGAAATTTGCACACATATGACCACAGCATGAGAAGGAGGTAGACATGGTGGCAAAAATGGGGCTGACCACTAACTGTTTTTTTATGAGAAGTTTTATGTAATTACCCTATGTGAGAGTCAAAATTTCTACTCTTCAGCCTCGGAGCACATCAAGACCAAGGAATCTCTGCTTTTCTCTCAGTTAAATTCCCAACCACTGCCACTCCAAATACCCAGAATTAGGTTCTTATGCATAGCTGAGGGAGTGGGGGTTGTCTGACATATACTACAGATTTCTTACTGGGAAAAGTTAGGCCTAGTTTTGGTATATCTCTCCTTTATCTAGGCATTACCTAAACATCATGAGGGAGGCATTTCACATTCTGCAGTTTGTCCTATAGTCTAAAATAGTCCTAAATGAATAAGCAAATAGAACTGTCATGCATAAGGGAATAGTTCATCTCTTAATAATGGAATAGATAGGTAGACAGTAGTAATAAGAAGACAGACAGTGTATACAACATATAGGAGAATATCCAGGTGGTGAACAAGACTTGGTCCCCAGCCATAGCATACTCCTGATTTCTGGCCTGGTTGGACATCCCAGAGGATCCACATGCCAGTGGCTTGAAACTAGTTAGGAAGAGAGGGTGATGCATGATGATCCATGTGTTTCCCCATCACCAGGAACCATCAAATTCATTCCTCTAAAAACTGAAGCTTCCTGACCTGGAAGACTAAACTGAAAAGTATCTAGAAGGCTAAGCATAACCCAAGCTATGCCAAACAAAGCCTCGCATAATGTTCCTTACATCTTGTCATAGGAACCCTGAGCTGGGTTAACATCTTTCCTCTTTCACCAATATTATATCTGTCAGGAAGAAAACCATTTATCGATTTATATTAACACATCTGTTCATTTGACAAAGATTTACTGAGACCTAGCTATCTGCCAGGAATTGTTCTTGGTCCTGGAAATACAATGGTGAGTTCGGCAGACAGCATCTTGCCCACTTGCAATCTGAGAGACTATAGAGTTTATAAGAGCTTGAACATGGGAGGCACAGGGCACCATGGAAACCCACAAGAGGGGCACTTAAGTAGCTCAAGTGCCTAGAGTAGGTGCTTACAATCTGAAGTGTGAAAGGCTGGTGGCAGTTATTTAATGAATGGAGGAAAGAGAAGAGCATTCCAGGAAGAGAGACATCACATCAGACAACAGAGGGAGGAATATTTCCTCCTTATCTCCTTACATGACCATCATTCCTAGTTCCAAACACCTCCATCTTTACCCTGTTGTAATGAACTTCTTATCAATATTTTAGAGTAAGACTTGAGAGGAAACTGACCTAAAATTTCAAGTGACTTCAGGTTATGAGGGAAGATTGAAGAGCATGTCTTTCAACATGGGTTAGAATAATGGACCTAATCTGACAAGATAAAATGTAATTAAGATAAAGGTAAAATTCTGAGTTTAAATTAAAGGTCTTACAGCACTTGCAAAAGATGAGTGTATGCAGAGCCACACATACAGAGAAAAGTTTGGTTGACAAAAATTTTAGCATAGGACAAGTGTGAGATTGTCTGTGGCACATGGTGATGAGTTTTTGTTCTTCATAGTTAGTCAAAATAGTGTTGCTCTGCTTGGTCCAGACAGTGGTCCAAAGGGAGTGAGGCTGGAGGATGATGTGTCAGCCTACTATGCATCAGCCACCACCTGAGACAAGAATCCTACCTCCTTCCTCATACAACTTAAAAAGACTCTACTATGCTCCAATTTATAGACAGTGTCACACAACACACACACACACATACACACACACACACACACACACAAATCTACTGAGGCTAATTAAATTGTCTTGTCACACATCTGAGACCTGATAATGCTAGAATCCAAGCCCAAGCTTATACTCTCCCAAAATGTGGTCTCCCTTCCTGTGGAAGGAAGAATAATGTTATATTTTATTTTATTTTTTAGACAGGGAGGAGGTGTGGAGGGAAAGGGAGGGAGAGAACCTTAAGCAGACTTCATGCCCAGCATGAGGCTGGACATGTGGCTTGACTTCGGGTTCCATCTCACAACCCTGAGATCATAACCTGAGCAAAAATCAAGAGTCAGATGCTTAACTGACTAAGCCACTCTTGTGCCCCTAATGTTTTTTCAAAGAAATAGCATGTTGCTCTCTCCCTTCCATTATTTGAAAGGCTTTCTTTCAGAAAAAGTAAAACGCAGAGCTTAAATAAAATGGATGTACATTTCTGGCTAGAAATAAAAAGTATAGTTTAATAATCAGAACTGTGTGGAATTGGAATGCACTGTTACTCCTGCATTCAATACTTACTCAAATACTGAGTTTTTACTATGTGTCAGGAAGTATTCTGGATTCTTGGGATGTATTAGTGAATGAAATGGACAAAGATGCTTGTTCTCAAGGAACTTATATTCCAGCAGAGGAAAATGGATAAAAAATGGACATATTTAAAAATATATATATAACATTATATAGGCATCACAGAAGCATAAGAAGGGTAAGAATATTGAGCTCAGTGTGTGGAAAAAGGGGGCCCAAAAGGGTATAGAACCATGAGTTAGCATGCAGGAATAGAAAGGATATAGGAAAGGCATCATGAGATGAGCTGGACCCCAGCTCCACCACTTACTAGCAGAGAGGTCTTAGCTTTGGCAGTTTTCCTGACCCATTGTTCCTTCATTTATAAAATGTGGTTAAAATAAAAATATACTGCTGACATATACCTCTGTCTATGTCACACAGGATTAAATAGGTTAAGTTACATACACTTTGTATATTATAAAACACTACAAATATATCTGCCTTTTGCAGTGAGATATTTACCTGTAAGGGGAGAAGTACAGGGAAGAGATGGTGATTGGCCCATCTGAGGGAGGCTGGCCACAAAGGGAGTCCAGACCCAGCCACCAAGTCCAGACCGAAGCAAAGCCTAGACAGGCAGGGGGGTAGAGGGGAAGTCCAAACAGAAATGGATGTGGTCAGCTGGGGCAAGTCAAAGGAGGCATGGAGGAGACAGAATTGAAGGAGTGAAGGGATATGGGAAGGAAGACAGAAGAGGGCTGGAAGATGGGTAGTGGGAAATGGCTCAGGCAGGAAGCTGAATTTGGAAGGAATAAGGGTTTTGGGGACAGTTTGCTCAGATGCCAAAGTGAATGCTGGCTTCAAGGATAGTGAGGTGAGCTGCTATCACAAATGGTCATCAGTGTTTTGATGCCACTCAGCCAGTTTGCCAATGGCATATTTCCTTAGGTTAGCCAGGAGGAGAGGAAGTACCAGGGAGGGGAGGCTCTTAATCAGAAATACTTTCAAGGCTTGAATCGAGATTAGGCCCTTAGTCATTGAAAGGCCTTCTGATTTGACCCAACCTGGATAAAAGGCTGGATTGGGCAATCATTTAATTAATAAGATCTTTCCATAGCATCCCATCAACATTCTTCAGAGGATTGTTTTGTTCATTCAGAAATCCTGGAAGTATTTCCAGTGAGCATAGTCTCAATCCTCCTGCAGCAAAGCAGGGTTTCCCACCCTCAGCACCAGTGACATTTTGGTTGTGATAATTCTTTGTCATGGGAGCACACTGTAAAATATTAAATAGCATCCCTGGCCTCTACCCACTAGATGACAATATCAAACACAACCCCCTTTAGTCATCACCAACTGTGATGACTAAAGTCCTCTGCAGATTGTAAATGCTTCCTCCTGAGAGCATGGAATAGGAGTTGGGGGGTATAAAATCCACCCACCATCTTTTAATGAGAACAATTGAATTAGAGGAAAGAAACTCTGGCCTTGCCCTTCAGACATTCTCAGTTCCACAGAGAATACTCACCTGCCCTCACCTCCATTCTAAAGACTCCCATTCATTAACAATAAGAAGGTTCTGTTGATGTAAGGCAGGAGCACAGCACAAAGAATTCCAGCTTCAAGGATGCACAAAAACTTTTTTTTTTTTTTTTTTTTAATCTAGGGAACTGAGTATTCATTTTGGAAGTGTAGATTATCTTGGCTATAACAACGATTATGAGTAGATTAGCTGTGACTGTCATTATAATTTTTTGGTATATTATCCAATAGCTCAGAGTACTTCCTTTCTAACTCCTCTGCTGGGTCTGCTAAGGATTGCCAGTGGCAACCTGAAAAACACTGTAAGCAAGAATTTCCTGTTGCCTGTACCTATTCTCACACTGCTGTTTCTCCCTGGAATGTCCTCTGACCCCCAAGACCCAGCCTCCATGGGTCAAAGCCTCTTTGACAAATCTTCCCAGATACCCTTCCTTAGAATTCCTCTCCTTCACCTCTTTTCCAAGACTAAGTTGTATCCTGTTTCTGGACATGCTGTACCACTTACTGCCTTCCTTTTTATTTATCCTGCTTGGGCTATATTAGCTTTTTAGTCCTAGGGAGATAGGAAAACTGAAGGACTCCATAAAATTCTGCTTTTTGATCCTTTTCCAACTTCTATTCTTGCTATGACCTGCACAACCACTTCATTTTATACATGCCTCAGAATGCATATGGTATATGTCCTCCTCCTAAGGGGCAAGGAATTAATGATTTATTTAGAATAGATAACATCTAAGGAAGGACCAGGTGAGGATAACTGGCAAAGCCATCATATGAATATTCCAGCCCACTAGTGCTAAACATCTTAGATGCCAAGACCCCCTGACTCCAAGGAATAACTCCTGGGCCCTTACCTTTGTTCCAATCTGTCCCTCGATACCTGATAGGACATGTACAACAGATCCTGAACAAAGATGAGACTCTCCTTCTTGAGTCTCCCAGACACTCTGTCTGTACCTGCACTCTCTTTATGTTTTCAGTAAACTCTGCTTTCCCTTCCTTCCAGCTCGCATTTGATTTTTATCCTGTGTGTAGCCAGAGATCCTCTCAGCTGATCCTGTGGGACCCACTCTGGGTTCTCAGACCTAGCTTGCCTGTATCTTGATAGTTTACATGAAATTTAGAAAATTGATCATTATTTAAAAATATATACCCCATTCTCTTTATTATCTTTCAGAAACCCTAAATATGTGAGTGTTGATTTACTTGCTATAATTCAATAATTACCACTCATCTGTTCATTGTTTTGTATTTTTCCCCTCTTTTCAATTCAGTTTTTCAAGTTAAGTTCATCAATCTGTTCTTCTGCAGTTTACAATCTACTAAGACCATCCAATAAATTTTTGAAATTGTATTTAATTTTGAGCATATTTAATTTTTCAGAGACAGTGTTTTTCATTTTTAGAATTCCCGGTTGGTCATTTTGGGGCATGGAAACAGAGGTAATTCATATTGCAAAAATGTAAACAGTTTTAACTTGAATGTTGAGTGTATCTATTCTTAGGTATGGTCAGTAGACCAGTGTCACTTCAAGTAGTACTTTATGCCACCTCTTGGGCTGCTCCCTTTTCTTCACCCTTTCCATTTTTATTTTACCGTCTCCCTTCAATTTGCTCCCAAGAAACTGTGAATTCTTTTCAGGCTATAATTTAGGACATTATGGGCAATATTCCCACCTTCAGTACCTCTTTCGTGATCTATACTCGTCAAACCAAACTCACTGAGGTATATGAGAGGAAAAAATGGTAAATTTAGTTTGAGCAAGATGTAGCTACTAAAGGTATCCATGACTTAAAAATTCAATTTTTACAAATAATAGAATTAATTTTGAAAATCAATTAATTAAATTTAAAAACTAATAGAATCAATTTTTAAAAATTTAATAGAATTTTAAAAATCCAGTAAAAATCCATGTTTACATCTATTTCTCTCTTTTATTGTCTGTCTATGTACTTCCTGAGTATCACCAAATGCCACATACTATCTTGTCTACTTCCCCTTTGCCATCTAAATTTTATGTAGATCCTTCAAAAATGGCATTTCTATAATTATCTACCTTTAAAAGATCTGTACTGTGAGGTTCAAAGAAGTTGAATACTTTGGCATGGTCCCTAAAGCCCATTTTCTCAGCCAGCGTTCTATACACACCATTTCCCATAACTTAGACATACAGATTTTCACCCAAGCCGTGTATATTCAAAAGTTTAGATGAAACCATATGATTTCACTCATCTGTGGAATTTAATAAACAAAACAAACAAAGGGAAAAAATAAGACAGAGAAGGAGAGAGAGAGAGAAAGCAAGAAATAGATTCTTAACTATAGAGAACAAACTAATGGTTACCAGAGGGGAGGAGGTGGGGGGAGTGGGTGAAATAGGTGAAGGGGATTAAGGATTGCATTTATTGTGATGAGTACTGAGTGATGTATGGAAGTGTTGAATCTTGAATCACTATATTGTACACCTGCAACCAATTATAACACTGAATATTAACTAACTAAAATTTAAATAAAACTAAAAAACAAAACAAAACAAAAACCCCAAAGGTCCAGGTGAAAAATTACTATCTAGGGTGGAAAGAATGAAGGAGTTATGTGATCAGCTCCATAAACACGAATAGAAGGCCTTCCACAGAAAAAAGGCATTAGAGGACTCCAGGAATGAGGATGCTCGTTTCGACCTACCACAGTCCCCATTTTAAGCAGGTACTTTCCTAGCTGGGAGGGGAGGCCTTGAGGTCCCTAGAAGGAGGAAAGGAAGAGCTGCCAGTCATTACCTGTCACAGGACCATGTGGGTGGCAGGAGGTGGGTCATGTCATACTGGGGCCCTGTCTCACATGCTGGGGGCAGAGCCCAAGGTCAGGATAAAGGACCTTGGGTCTAGAACACTTCTAAGCACTCCTCTCCTGAGGTGTTGATAGACCCAGTGCTGCCTGTGCTCCAATAAGTGTTCCCTGGGACTAAGAGCAGAGCCTTCCAGAGAGGGCACACAGACCAGAGCAAAGACAGGCGAGGCCTTGGACTGTGTTTGGAATAATGAGGACCAAGAAAAATATGACTCAGGAGGGCCACAGTGGGACGGGTGAAAGAGACCAAGAGTAACTTGGAAGGTTTGTGTGCTGTATGCTAGAGTTTTGGAAACAGCAGATTGTTCACAGTTGCTGAGTGTATTCTCTGGTTTTAGGGAATAAAAACATTGATGGCTAGCTTATGTTGCTGTGGTTGCATAGTAGAGATATAGTTTCGAAATACAGCCAGACCCAGTTGCAGAGACAGTGTGTTGAGGATATTGGTACTTAGCAGAAGAGAGAATCAGAGACACCTGTGGATCTGTTTAGACTTCAACAAGAAGGTCCACAGTGGGAACTAGAAGCCCTGGGGCTTCCCTTGGATGCAGCCCTTAGCAGGAGGACGATGTGGATTAGAGCCCTGGGTTACAAGTCAGGGAGTCTGGGAATGGAACCTTAACAAGCTAGTGACTAGCACTGGGTCAGTGAATTTGCCTTTTTTCCTTTCAGTTTCTTCATTTATAAACTGAGTTGGTTGGGACAAATTGACTCCAAGGCCCTTTGCAATTATGATTTTCTATATTCTGCAAAACCAAAACATATCAGAAATCCTTCCAAGAGAGAATGCTTTTGTTTTTTTTTTTTCCTTGAAGAGGTTTTCAGTGCTAAAATGGTGCCTACACTAGAAGTCTGCAAGATTCTTGAAGATGTGAGAAAATGGAAGGTGGCCTGGAACAAATTTGTTTACTGGTGTTTTCTCCAACACTAAGGAAATATTAATTAGCATTGACTTTCTTTACATATTTGGACATGATACTGTTGACAAAATTCCAAATGGGGTGAGAAATGCCACTTTGTGAAAGAAGGTACATGGTACACTAGTAAGAGTAATAAAAGTGTTAGAGATGATTTTCCCATATCTGATCACAAGACTTTCAAAATAAGGTTGCTAGAAGTGAGGCTAAGAACAGGAAGGGTGGGAGCTCTGTGTTCTGGGTCTAACTCTGGGTCTAACTCTCTGTGTGACTCTCCCTTAGCTCCTGACTCTGCCAGCCACCAGCTGAAATGTCCTGCCAGCAGAACCAGCAGCAGTGCAAGCCCCCTCCCAAATGTCCCGCCCCCAAGTGACCTCCAAAGTTTCCCCCAAAGTGTCCCCCAGTCTCTTCCTGCTGCAGTGTCAGCTCTGGGGGCAGCTGTGGCTCCAGCTCTGAGAGTGGCAGTTGCTGTAGCTCTGGGGGTGGTGGCTACTGCAGCTCTGAGGGTGGAGGCTGTTGCCTGAGCAACCATGGGTGACACAGGTCCCACCATCATAGACATCAGAGCTCTGGCTGCTGCAGCCAGCCCTCAGGCGCTTAGAATGCTGCAGCCAGCCCTCAAGGGGTTCTGGCTGCTGTGGAGGGGGCAGCAGTCAGTCATCTGGAGGCTGCTGCTGCTAAAGTGGACCCTGAGCCAAGAAGAGCAGAAACAGAAGCCAAAAGGGGCAATGTCAACTTCCATTGGTCTACCTGTGGTGCTGAGACATTTTAGTGAAGACTTCAAACTCTATTCTCAAGGATTCTTCTTACCTGAAATCTAGAAATCTGTGTCCTTTCTTACAAACTCATCTTCTGAACTCTGATCCCATGTCTGCAGCCTGCCCTGGGAACCCCAGATAGTTATCTATGTGCCATTCCACTGATAATTTCCTTCGTAGCCCCCTCTAACAAAACAATAAAATAATCTGCTCACCATCTTTTTCCAGCCTCTTTTCCCTTTTGTGTTGGGAAAGATGAGCATCTCTGATCTTAGCTCTGTCTTCCCTTGTCATCGGGGCCCCGATTAGCACTCCTTGTTTTTGATGGACTGGAAAAATTCTTTTCTACCCTTCAAGAGTAGAAGTTCTTCCAGCTGGAGTAAGAATTAAACTGGCATGATACATATTAACAGGAGAAAAAACCAAAGTTTATGATATTACATGTGCACGGAGGCCCAAGAATGACATTGAGGCCCCAAGAAGTGGCCAAGGCAGGCAGTTTTTATACATTTTAACAAGACAAAGAAAACTTAACTTTGGGAGCTTCAGTTAGTAAAGGATTCTAAACAGAGTTTGGGCAGGCTGGTAAATTAGTAAAAAATAACAGAGTTGTTTAGATAGCCTTCTCTGCTCTAAGGGGTGTAGTGCCCTTCCTGCTACAGGGAGGGTACTTTTCACAGGAAGAAGTATTTCCTGCTTTCAGGGGGACAGAGGAGAGGCTGAGTGTCCTAGTACTGGCTGTCATTTAAGTAGCTTTAAATTGAATTAATCAATCTACCATTATGCTGTATTTGGGGGCAGCCTGCCCTGGGCCCCCACAGTTCCGTCCTCTGACACTTCCCTGCATGTTTCTCATATTAAAGTTGAGCTGGTGATTGAGGAGAGAGAAATTAACTTAGTACAAAGGGTAAGAGCTCTGCAAAGAGCAGAAGACTATGGATTGAATGAGGATTAATAAACAGAAAAGAACAAATGGAGGACACTTCCCCACACCCCATTAAACCAAAGTCGCTAAACCTGGAAGTAGATTGGTCCAATAGAGAGTCTGTGTTTCATTTATCTAATGAAAAATGTTAATCCTTTCTTTTAACTGATTCACATTAGATATTATTTATCCCATTTGGTTTATATAGAAGCTACACTTTTCACCAATGACTGCAGGGGCAGTCAGTGGATCTGGGGCATGATGATTCTGGAGTACCACAGAGGCTAAGCTCTTAACTTCTGACTGGAGTATTTTCAAAGTTTGCATAGTGGTATTGGTTGGGTGGGCAGGCTCTGGGAATGCAGGAGGAACAACAGAAATGAGCCCAGGGGCTGCCATCTTCCAACCTCCTCCCCCCACCCCTTTCCTTAACCCTTGACTCTCCCGCCAAAATTATGTATGCCCAGATCATGTCTCCATAGGTAACCTGATACCTATGCAGGAAACAGAAGTATCAGGACCCCCCCACCCCAGACCCTCCGATCACCAAATACCCTATCATATATGGATGTGAGCCCATGCCCTGCCTTGGCCCCATAAAAGACCCCTGACAACTCCCTCCCAGTGCGACTTCCCCCACTCCCCTTTCTGGAGTCAAGGAACCTCACCTGAGGGTGCCCACCTCCTCCCGGCACAACTTTCCTGGCTCCCCTTTTCCTGAGCCCTGAAACTTCACTGGAGAGTGCCTTTAATAAATCTTGCCTTGCACCCACTTCACCTGGTGTCGTGTTTATCTCGCCCTTAAAACCTTACAGTATTGAATTATTGTACCATCACCACAGGTAGATTTAAGATTGCTTTTTCTAATTTATAATCCTCCCAATTTGGGAATAAGACCCTTAACACTGAAAGAAGTTGGAATTATGATATGACATAATATTCTATGATTTCTTGATGGGTACATTTATGTAGCATAATTTTATGAACAAAGAAGCCCAAGTTTGTAATTAACTGGCATTTAGGGTGGAGTACTTAGTGACATAGGAAGCCAGGTATCCAAGTCTGCATCATTCTGACCACAAAGGTAAGAATATTTTGTAGAACTTGTTGCCACATAAAGTAAAAAAAAAAAAAAAAAAAATGTGGTTTATAGACAAGATGAGGTTGGAACCTGTAACTTTTAAGTGTGGAGTGCTCCATGACATTTGATAATATTAACATTCATACATCTCCATTTCTCATATGGTTATGTCAGTATGTGAATGTAACTGATGTAAGAGGTCTATAATTTGGTTCTAGCAGTGATAAAGCTTAGTTTTGTCACTCAGTCAAGTAAGTCCAGAATTTGGTTGACTCAAATATGGTTCTGGAATTCAGTAGTCTAACAAGGGGGTTAGCTGAGATACCTTATGTTGTACAGAGCTGATCTGTAAAACACTTGGTGCTTTGGCAGATGTCAATGATAGAGTTATTTTTAATCTCCTTGCTACGTTTAAAGATGATATTTTTAGTATCAAACCACAGGATTCAGTTGCAATGAAGTTTTGGTGTATCTCTCAGGAAAAGTTCAGTCCCTGTGCATTGAAACAGACATCTGTTTTCAATGCAAAAGGGAAATTTTTCAGTTATTACCTTTATTCTGACAAGGGATAGTCCTTGAGCTTCCATACAGATTTTCTGGAATCCAAGTAGTTCATCAGGTAAAAAGGCAGAGTAATGTTCTTCTGGCTGTAGATACCATACCTTGCAATCTATCCATCTACCATGTTCAGACACCCATGTTTCACATCTGCAGGAATGAAGACCACTTCAGGTTCTTTTGCATTATCTAGATGTTGACATATCCAATAGTCAGACTGACTATGACTAAGTGTGGCTAGGGTTTGGTAAGCTGGCATAAAGAAGTGTTTGGTCTGTGCCTCGTCTATTGAAAAAGAGAGGGTTAGTAAGAGCAAGACACAGGTTGGAAAGGAGTCTATAGTGGAGACTTAAAGAGGGGAAGTAGGACAGAAAAGCACTCTTCAGTTAGCCTTCCAACAAATAATCTATAAATGGTGAAAAAGCATTGAAAAGTACATATATTGTATTTTGTTGGTATTATATATAATATATATTTATATTATATAAGTAATTTATATTACATATAAATTTATATAATATATAGTATATATTTACATATAAATTTATACATTCAATATATATGGAATACACACACACACACACACACATACACATACACAGGAGTTTTAAAAAGGGGGTATAGGTAAAAGAGAAGTTTCTTGATCTGTGATTTTGGGAAAAGTTGTCTATGTCATGACACCATTGCTTCTGGAACCTGGGACTTGAGCCTGAAAATTTTTGTTTTCAGGTCACTTGTAGTTAGGGGGTGATCTTCCAGTCGTCCTGCATGTGTTGATCTTGGTCTGCTTTGGTATGGTTCTCATGAATCCAGAGGATTTCTCTTTTATTATGGTGGCAATGTAGGTCATCAGCAACAGCCCTTCACAGCAAGAGGTCAGATAATGTTTTCTTCTAAAGACCCTGATGTAGACTCTGTCCCTAGTTGAAAGGGCCCATCAACTGGTGGAGATCATGCCTCTTTTTCCTGTTGATGATAAGCTTTATGTATACTAGTTAGTCCTTATATATAGTTAGTCATAGAATCAAATTGCTCACTTAGTCCCCAAATAAAAAGTTTAGAGGTGCCAGTAAGCATTGGACAACTAAACACTATTTCAGAAGGGGTCAATCCATGCCTCCTATTTGGAGTATTATTAATAAGGGTCAAGGGCAATGATTTTGGCCATTTAAGTCCAGTTTCTTGATAACTCCTTCCTAAATTCCTTTTTATGTAAAGATTTTTATAGTTCACTTTCCCTGATTATTGAGGGTAATATGGGGGTATATGATTTTAATGAGTACTCCGAGTTTTTGCAAGCAGGTGGTTTATTTCTGCGTAAAATGAGTTCCTTGGTATAATTCAATCACTAAAGGAAAGCCAAAATAAGGAATAATTTCAGTTATTAATATTTTACCACTGTTTTGGCATCAGCATTTTCAGTTAGATAGCATTCAGTCCATCCACTAGACATTCAGACAATGATCAACCAGTGAGAACAGCCAAGGCTGGGGGCAAGTCTATAAAATCCATGTGAAGTCTGCAAAGGGCATTGTGAGCCCAGGAAGTCTTCCTGAGTATACTGATTATTTCCAGATATTTAGTGAGATTTATAAGTAGTGCACTGGGAAATGACTCAGTTATAACTTTTGTGGGTGTCAGGGAAAAACCAATTGTTTTACTCTTTAATTATCCCCTACTTGCACATATGTCTCATTTGTGGAAGATAAGTGCAAGGTTAAAAGAAAAGGGGTTATAGGAATACTGTTTGGCTCAATATATATATAATCCATCTGATAACTGCTTGGCACCTTTTTGTGTCCAAGAGTCCTTTTCAGATTAGGGGCATTTGTCTGGTGACTAAAAGCATCAGTCAAGGATATAGGTTGGATTAGAAACTGGGTGGAGAGGAGATAAGGGGGTCCATTTGGAGCTTTGTTTTGGGCAGCTGTCAGCTATACCATTTCCTAAAGATGTACCATCAGTTTATTCTGTGTATGGTCTGATCAGTGAACATTGGCAATTTTAGAAGGGAGGAGAAAAGCTTGTGAAAAGGCAGCAATTACATGGCCATTAGCAATGAGAGTGCCTGCAGAAGATTTGAATCCAGGGAATTTCCAAATTGATCTTCCCATAAAAACCAATAAGATATTGCTTAGAATGAGAAGTCTCTAAAAAATCTTAAATGTATTATAGAAGTTTTTTCCAATTCAAAAGATCCACAATCTGGACACTAAAAAGTGGAATCAGCAGTAGTATATTTATTCCAATAGCAACTCAATCCAATAAACCTCTCTATGGAAAGACCAAGAGGCAACCTCAGAAGCTGCTCTGCCAGAGGCCAAGGGAGAATTTATATGGGCTCTGCAACGCCACAGGGGACCAGACTGAGGGCTCTCTTTGAGAGGGAGGTCGGGGTGCAGTTTGCTTTCCTCTAAACCTCAAAAAACCTCAAAAAGGAGGTTCTTCCTTCCTTTCTGAGAGAAAACAAGTAAACAAACATAAAAACCTCCAGAGAACAAAAGCCTGAAAAAACCGGTTTCCTCAGAGCTCACCCCATTGAGGGGGTCTGGAGGACTTAACTCAAAGAACATCATGGCAAGCCCCTCCCCCAGAAAACCAACCAGGAAAGAAAAAAAAAAAAAGACTACAAGATATCAACCACCACTACTTCATAGGAAAACTTTTATTTTTAACTTGTTCCCACTATTCTGGTTCATTAGATAGATAGATAGATAGATAGATAGATATAGATATATAGATATATAGATGTATAGATATAGATAGATAAGTTTTTAACCTATTTACCATCACAGAGAGATATCCAGTACATCAAATTCCAAAATAACTTTGTAACCTGAACTTTTTGATACATGCATCTCTGCTTTCCTTTTGCATTTCTATTTTTTAAATTTTTTTAGTTTAGTTTAGTCTAGTTTATACTTATTAATTTTTATTTTCTAATATTCATATAGAGTTAAACTTCAAGGTAATCCCCCTTCCCCAAACAATGCTACCCCTATATGTAAACCAATTTTTAACCCCCCGTTATCTTAGGAAAGTTGAGTCCTTTAACACAGATATCAAGATACATCCAGGAAGAATCAAAACAACCTTCCTCGCCCAAACTGAGAATTTATAACCACTCTCCAAACTCACCAGTGTTTCTGTATTTTTGTGTTTCACCAGTGTTTCTGTATTTTTGTGTTTGTCCTGATAGTATATAAATCTTACACTTGGGGTTCTTTTTGAGGAGGTTCTTCCTTTATTTGCATATATATATATATATATATATATATATATATATATATATATATATTTTCTCTTGTCATATACTTCTCTTGTCATATACTTTTATCAGTCTTTTTGTTTGCCTGTTTTTGTTTGTATACTTCATTAATTTCACCTTGGGGCCCATTTGGGATGAATCTTCTCTTTTATCTTCCCTTTTTTTCCTGTCTCTCTCTCTCTCTTTTTTTCTTTTTCTTTTATTTTTTCTCTCGTTTGGGTGGGGAATCCTGATTGCTCAGAAGTGTTCCAGGGTGCACCTTGACTGCACCACGGTCGATACATTCAGCTACATCCGTTCAGCCATCTATCACCAAATGAGTAGGAGGAGGAATGCCCAACAGAAGAAAAATACAGAGGATGGGCCTTCTGCAACAGAGCTAACGGCTATCAACATAGACAATATGTGGGAAAGAGAATTCAGGCTACCAATTATCCAGACAATAACTAGGTTGGAGAAAGCCATGGATGACCAAGCAGAATGGATTAGGGCAGAACTGAAAGCTACCAGGGAAGAGCTTCACATTGCTCTCAAAGAGTTCCAATCTAATCTAGATTCTCTCAAAGCTAGGGTAACTGAGACAGAAGATAGGATTAAGGATCTGGAAGACAAAAAGATAGAGAGAAAGGATCAGGAGGAAGCCTGGAACAAACAGCTCAGAATCCATGAAAACAGAATCAGGGAAATAAATGATGCCATGAAACATTCCAACGTCAGAATTATTGGAATACCTGAAGTCTAGAAGATATAGTGGAACAAGTTATTCATGAAAATTTTCCCAATCTAACGAATGGAACCAGCCTTCATTTAATAGAGGCTGAATGGTCTCCACCCAAGATTATACATTCCAGAAAAACATCAAGGCACCTGATAGTCAAATTGAGGAATCATAATTTACATATAATCTCTTGAAAGCCAATGGGACAAAGAGGCTCCTTCCATACAGAGGAAAGGCCATCAGAATAACAACAGACCTTACCACAGAGACCTGGCAAGCCAGAAAGGGCTGGCAAGATATATTCAGGGCAGTAAATGAGAAGAACATGCAGCCAAGAATACTTTATCCAACAAGACTGAAATTCAAAAGGGATGGAGAGATAAAGAGTTTCCAAGACGAGCAAGGCTTAAAAGACTATGCAACCACCAAGCCGACATTGCAGGAAATATTAAGGGGGGTTCTATAAAAGAGAAAAAATCCTAAGAATAGCATTGAACAGAAATATAGAGACAATCTACAGAAATCTACAGAAATGTATAGACAATCAAAGGTAACACGATGTCAATAAAAACATATCTATCAATACTCACACTCAATGTGAATGGCGTAAATGCGCCCATAAAACGGCACAGGGTTGCAGATTGGATAAAATAACAGGACCCGTCCATATGTTGTCTCCAAGAGACCCATTTTGAACCTAAAGATACACCCAGACTGAAAGTGAAGGGACGAAGAAGCATCTTTCATGCCAATGGGCCTCAAAAGAAGGATGGGTAGTGATTCTCAGTCAGATAAATTAGATTTTAAACTAAAGACTGTAGTCAGAGATACAGAAGGACACTACATCATTCTTAAAGGGACTATCCACCAAGATGATCTAACAATTGTACATATCTATGCCGCCAATATGGGAGCAGCCAATTACATGAGAAAACTGTTAATCAAGATAAAGGATCATATTGATATGAATACACTAATCATAAGAGATCTAAAAATGCCTCTCTCAGGAGTAGAAAAATCATCAAAGCAGAAAATCAATAAAGAAACAAGAACATTGAGTGACACATTGGACCGGATGGACCTCATTGATATATACAGAACATTCCACCCTAAAACAACAGAATACTCATTCTTCTCAAGTGAACATGGATCCTTCTCCAGAATAGACCACATACTGGGTCACAAATCAGGACTCAACCCATACCAAAGAATGAGATTATTCCTGCACATTCTCAGATCACAATGCTTTGAAACTGGAGCTCAATCACAAGGAAAAGTTCCGAAGGAAGTTCAACACCTGGAAGCTAAAGAATACCTTGCTAAAGAATGCTTGGTTCAACCAGGAGATCAAGGAAGAACTGAAACAATTCATGGAAACCAATGAGAATGAAGACACTTTGATCCAAAACCTATGAGATACAGCAAAGGCGGTGCTAAGGGGGAAATACATATCCATCCAAGCATCTCTCAAAACAATTGAAAAATCCAGAACACACCAGCGGTCTCTACACGTTAAAGAACTGGAAAATCAACAACAAATCAAACCAACTCACACATAAGAAGGGAAATAATCAAGATTAGAGCTGAGATCGATGAGGTAGAAACCAGAGATACAGTAGAATGTATCAATGAAACTAGAAGCTGGTTTTTTGAAGGAATCAATAGATTGATAAACCATTGGCCACAATAATCCAAAAGAAAAGAGAGAAAGCTCAAAATTATAAAATTATGAATGAAAAGGGAGAGATCACAACTGACACCAAGGAAGTAGAAACATTAATCAGAAGTTATTATCAACAGTTATATGCCAATAAGCTTAGCAGCCTAGATGAAATGGATGCATTTCTGGAAAACTATAAACTCCCAAAATTGAATCAGGAAGAAATTGACAACCTGAATGGACCAATATTTAGTAATGAGATTGAAGCGGTCATCAAAAACCTCCCAAAAAACAAGAGCCCAGGACCTGATGGATTCCCTGGGAAATTCTACCAAACGTTCAACTATTCTCCTGAAGCTGTTACAAAAAATTGAAGCAGAAGGAAAACTTCCAGACTCTTTCTATGAAGCCAGCATTACCCTGATCCACAAACCAGGTAAAGACCCTATAAAAAGGAGAATTTCAGACCAATATCACTGATAAATATGGATGCTAAGATTCTCAACAATATCCTAGCTAGTAGGATCCAACAGCACATTAAAAAGATTATACACCATGACCAGGTGGGATTCATCCCTGGGTTACAAGGATGGTTCAACATTCGCAAATCAATCAATGTGGTAGAACAGATTAATAAGAGAAGAAAGACGAACCACATGGTACTCCCAAATGATGCAGAAAAAGCATTTGACAAAATTCAGCATACATTCCTGATTAAAAAGCTTCAAAGTATAGGGATAGAGGGAACATTCCCGAACTTCATCAAATTTACCTATGAAAGACCCACAGCAAATACCATCCTCAATGGGAAAAAGCTTTCAGCCTTCCCGTTGAGATCAAGAACAAGACAAGGATGCCCACTCTCACCACTCTTATTCAACATAGTATTAGAAGTCCTAGCAACAGCAATCAGAAAAAAAAGAGAAATCAAAGGTATCCAAATTGGCAATGAAGATGTCAAACTCTCTCTCTTCGCAGATGACATGATTCTTTATATGGAAAACCCAAAAGACTCCACCCCCAAACTACTAGAACTCATACAGCAATTCAGCAACGTGGCAGGATACAAAGACAATGTACAGAAATCAGTGGTTTTCTAATACACTATCAATGAAAATACAGAAAGGGAAATTAGAGAATCGATTCTGTTTAATATAGCACCAAAAACAATAAGATACCTGGGAATAAACCTAACTAAAGAGGTAAAGGATCTGTACTCGAGGAACTACAGAACACTCATGAAAGAAATTGAAGAAGACACAAAAAGATGGAAGACTACTCCATGCTTGGATTGGAAGAATAAACATGGTTAAAATGTCTATACTGCCTAGAGCAATCTATACTTTTAATGCCATTCCGATAAAAATTCCACCAGTATTTTTCAAAGAGCTGGAGCAAATAATCCTAAGATTTGTATGGAATCAGAAGAAAACCCGAATCGCTAAGGATATGTTAAAATAAAATAAAATAAAATAAAATAAAATAAAATAAAATAAAATAAAATAAAATAAAATAAAAAAACTGGGAACATCACATTACCTGATTTCAAGCTTTGCTACAAAGCTGTGATCACCAAGACAGCATGGTACTGACATATAAACAGACACATAAACCAGTGGAAGAGAGTAGAGAGCCCAGATATGAACTGTCAACTCTATGGTTAAATAATCTTTGACAAAACAGGAAAAAATATACTGTGGAAAAAAGTCTCTTCAATAAATGGTGCTGGGAAAACTGGACAGCTATATGTAGAAGAATGACACTTGACCATTCTTTTACACCGTACACACACACACACACACAAAAACCTCAAAATGGATAAAAAACCTCAATATGAGACAGGAATGCATCAGAATCCTAGAGGAGAACATAGACAGTAAACTCTTCGATATCAGCCACAGCGACTTCTTTCAAGATATGTCTCCAAAGGCAAAGGAAACAAAAGGAAAGATGAATATTTGGGACTTCATGAAGATCAAAACTTCTGCACAGCATAGGAAACAGTCAACAAAACAAAACAAAAAAAAAACCCATGGAATGAGAGAAGATATTTGCAAATGACAGTACAGAAAAAAGGTTGATATCCAGGATCTATAAAGATCTCCCAAACTCAACACACACAAAACAGACAATCATATAAAAAAAAAATGGGTAGAAGATATGAACTGATACTTCTCCAAAGAAGACATACAAATGGCTCTTAGACACATGAAAAAATGTTCATCATCACTAGCCATCAGGGAGATTCAAATTAAAACCACAAAGAGATATGACCTTACACCAGTTAGAATGGCCAAAATTAGTAAGACAGGAAACAACGTGTATTGAAGAGGATGTGGAGAAAGGGGAACCCTCTTCCACTGTTAATAGGAATGCCAGTTGATGCAGCCTCTTTGGAGAACAGTGTGGAGATTCCTCAAGAAATTACAAGTAGAGCTTCCCTGTGCCCCTGCCATTGTACTGCTTGGTATTTACCCCAAAGATACAGATGTATTGAAAAGAAGGGCCATCTGTATCCCAAAGATTATAGCAGCAATGGCCACGGTCTCCAAACTGTGGAAAGAACCAAGATGACCTTAAATGGATGAATGGATAAGGAAGATGTCCATATACACTATGGAGTATTGTGCCTATATCAGAAAGGATGAATACCTAAGTTTTGTAGCAACATGGACGGGACTGGAAGAGATTATGCTGAGTGAAATAAGTCAAGCAGAGAGAGTCAATTATATGGTTTCACTTATCTGTGGAGCATAATAAAGAACATGGAGGACAATGGGAGTTAGAGAGAAGCGAGTTGAGGGAAATTGGAAGGGGAGGTGAACCATGAGAGACTATGGACTCTGAAAAACAACCTGAGGCTTTTCAAGGGTCAGGGGGTGGGAGGTGGGGGGAACCAGGTGGTGGGTATTAGAGAGGGCATGGATTGCATGGAGCACTGGATGTGTTGCAAAAGCAATGAATACTGTTATGCTGAAAGAAAGAAAAGAAAAGAAAAGAATCTGCAACATCTTCAGGCACCTGGCTGGCTCATGCATTAGAGCATGTGATTTTTTTTTTTTAATTTATTTATTTTCAACATAACAGTATCATTATTTTTTCACCACACCCAGTGCTCCATGCAATCCGTGCCCTCTCTAATACCCACCACCTGGTACCCCAACATCCCACCCCCCCCGCCACTTCAAACCCCTCAGATTGTTTTTCAGAGTCCATAGTCTCTCATGATTCACCTCCCATTCCAATTTACCCTAACCCCCTTCTCTCTAACTGCCCATGTCCTCCAAGCTTTTTGTTATGCTCCACAAATAAGTGAAACCATATGGTAACTGACTCTCTCTGCTTGACTTATTTCACTCAGCATAATGTCCTCCAGTCCCGTCCATGTTGCTACAGAAGTTGGGTATTTGTCCTTTCTGAAGGAGGCATAATACTCCACAATGTATATGGACCACATCTTCCTTATCCATTCATCTGTTAAAGGGCGTCTTGGTTCTTTCCATAGTTTGGCGACCATGGCCATTGCTGCTATAAACATTGGGGTACAGATGGCCCTTCTTTTCATTACATCTGTAACTTTGGGGTAAATACCCAGGAGTGCAATGGCAGGGTCATAGGGAAGCTCTATTTTTAATTTCTTAAGGAATCTCCACACTGTTCTCCAAAGAGGCTGCACCAACTTGGATTCCCACCAACAGTGTAAGAGGGTTCCCCTTTCTCCACATCCCCTCCAACACATGTTGTTTCCTGTCTTGCTAAGTTTGTCCATTCTAACTGGTATAAGGTGATATCTCAATGTACTTTTAATTTGAATCTCCGTGATGGCTAGTGATCATGAACATTTTTTCATGTGTCTGATAGCCATTTGTATGTCTTTATTGGAGAACTGTCTGTCCATATCTTCTGCCCATTTTTTGATATGATTTTATGTTTTGTGTGTGTTGAGTTTGAGGACTTCATTATAGATCCTGGATATCAACCTTTTGTCTGTACTGTCATTTGCAAATATCTTCTCCATTCCGTGGGTTGCCTTTTTGTTTTCTTGACTGTTTCCTTTGCTCTGCAGAAGCTTTTGATTTTGATGACTTCCCAAAAGTTCATCTTCGCTTTTGTTTCCTTTGCCTTGGAGACATATCTTGAAAGAAGTTGCTGTGGCTATATGGAAGATTACTGCCTCTGTTCTCCTCTAGGATTCTGATGGATTCCTGTCTCACATTGCGGTCTTTTATCCATTTTGAGTTGATTTTTGAGTACGGTGTAAGAGAATGGTTGAGTTTCAGTCTTCTACATATAGCTGCCCATTTTCCCAGAACCATTTATTGAAGAGACTGTCTTTTTTCCACTGTATATATTTTCCTGTTTTGTCGAAGATTAATTGACCATAGAGTTGAGGGTCCATATATGGGCTCTCTACTCTGTTCCACTGGTCTATGTGTCTGTTTTTATGCCAGTACCATGCTGTCTTGGTGATCACAGCTTTGTAGTAAAGCTTGAAATCAGGTAACGTGATGCCCCCAGTTTTATTTTTGTTTTTCAAAATTTCCATAGCAATTCGGGGTCTCTTCTGATTCCATACAAATTTTAGGATTATTTGCTCCAGCTGTTTGAAGAATATCAGTGGAATTTTGATCAGAATGGCATTGAAAGTATAGATTGCTCTAGGCAGTATAGACATTTTAACAATGTTTATTCTTCCAATTCAAAAGCATGCAATGGTCTCCATCTTTATGTGTCTTCTTCAATTTCTTTCATGACTGTTCTGTAGTTCCTCGACTACAGATCCTTTACCTCTTTGGTTAGGTTTATTCCCAGGTATCTTATGATTCTTGGTGCTATAGTAAATGGAATCGATTCTCTAATTTCCATTTCTGTTTTTTCATTGTTAGTGTATAAGAAAGCCACAGATTTCTGTACATTGACTTTGTATCCTGCCATGTTACTGAATTGCTGTATGAGTTCTAGTAGTTTGGGGGTGGAGTCTTTTGGGTTTTCCATATAAAGAATCATGTCATCTGTGAAGAGAGAGAGTTTGACTTCTTCATGGCCAATTCGGATACCTTTTATTTCTATTTGTTGCCTGATTGCTGTTGCTAGGACTTCTAATACTATGTTGAACAAGAGTGGTGAGAGTGGGCATCCTTGTCATGTTCCTGATCTCAACGGGAAGGACGCAAGCTTTTTCCCGTTGAGGATGATATTTGCTGTGGGTCTTTCATAGATAGATTTGATGAAGTTCAGGAATGTTCCCTCTATCCCTATACTTTGAAGCATTTTAATCAGGAATGGATGCTGGATTTTGTCAAATGCTTTTTTTGCATCAATGAGAGGACCATGTGGTTCTTCTTTCTTCTCTTATTAATTTGTTCTATCACATTGATTGATTTGTGAATATTGAACCATCCGTGTAGCCCAGGGATAAATCCCACCTGGTCATGGTGGAAAATCTTTTTAATGTGCTGTTGGATCCTATTTGCTAGGATCTTGTTGAGAATCTTAGCATCCATATTCATCAGTGATATTGGTCTGAAATTCTCCTTTTTGGTAGGGTCTTTGCCTGGTTTGGGGATCAGGGTAATGCTGGCTTCATAGAAAGTGTCAGGAAGTTTTCCTTCTGCCTCAATTTTTTGAAACAGCTTCAGGAGAATAGGTCTTATTTCTTCTTTGAAAGTTTGGTAGAATTCCCCAGGGAAACCGTCAGGTCCTGGGCTCTTGTTTTTTGGGACGTTTTTGATGACCGCTTCAATCTCGTTGCTAGATATTGGTCCATTCAGGTTGTCAATTTCTTCCTGGTTCAATTTTGGGAGTTTATAGTTTTCCAGGAATGCATCCATTTCATCTAGGTTGCTTAGCTTATTGCATATAACTGTTGATAATAACCTCTGATGACTGTTTCTACTTCCTTGGTGTTTGTTGTGATCTCCCTTTTCATTCATAATTTTATGAATTTGGGCTTTCTCTCTTTTCTTTTGGATTAGTGTGGCCAATGGTTCATCGATGTTACTGATTCTTTCAAAAAACCAGCTTCTAGTTTCATTGATATGTTCTACTGTATCTCTGGTTTCTACCTCATCAATGAGCTCTAATCTTGATGATTTCCCTTCTTATGTGTGGAGTTGGTTTGATTTGTTGTTGATTCTCCAGTTCTTTAACGTGTAGAGACCGCTGGTGTGTTCCAATTTTTCAATTTTTTTGAGGGAGGCTTGGATGGTTATGTATTTTCCCCTTAGGACCGCCTTGGCTGTATCCCATAGGTTTTGGATCAAAGTGTCTTCATTCTCATTGTTTTCCATGAATTGTTTCAGTTCTTCCTTGATCTCCTGGTTGAACCAAGCATTCTTTAGCAAGGTATTCTTTAGCTTCCAGGTGTTTGAGTTCCTTCAGAACTTTTTCTTGTGATTGAGCTCCAGTTTCAAAGCATTTTGATCTGAGAATGTGCAGGGAATAATCTCATTCTTTGGTATGGGTTGAGTCCTGATTTGTGACCCAGTATGTGGTCTATTCTGGAGAAGGATCCATGTTCACTTGAGAAGAATGATTATTCTGCTGTTTTAGGGTGGAATGTTCTGTATATATCAATGAGGTCCATCTGGTCCAAGGAGTCATTCAATGCTCTTATTTATTTATTTTATTTCTGCTTCGATGATCTGTCTATTTCTGAGAGAGGCATGTTAAGATCTCCAACGATTAGTGTATTCATATCAATATGACTCTTTATCTTGATTAACAGTTTTCTTATTTAATGGCTGCTCACATATTGGCGGCATAGATATGTACAATTGTTAGATCATCTTGGTGGATAGTCCCCTTAAGAATGATGTAGTTTCTTTCTGGATTTCTGACTACAGTCTTTAGTTTAAAATCTAATTTGTCTGATATGAAAATCACTACCCCAGCCATCTTTTGAGGCCCATTGGCATGAAAGATGCTTCTCCATACCTTCACTTTCAGTCTGGATGTATCTTTAGGTTCAAAATGGGTTTCTTGCCGACAACATATGGTTAGGTCCTATCGTTTTCTCCAGCCTGCAACCCTGTGCCATTTTATGGGCGCATTTAGGCCATTCACATTGAGGGTGATTATTGATAGATACGTTTTTATTGACATCGTGTTACCTTTGAAGTCTTTCTTTCTGTTGGTTGTCTCTATATTTCTGTTCAATGCTATTCTTGGGATTTTTCCTCCTTTAAAGAACCCCCCTTAATATTTCCTGCAATGTCGGCTTGGTGGTTTCATAGTTTTTTAAGCCTTGCCGATCCTGGAAACTCTTTATCTCTACATCCATTTTGAATGTCAGTCTTGCTGGATAATGTATACTTGTCTGCATGTTCTTCTCATTCAGTGCCCTGATATATTTTGCCAGCCCTTTCTGGCTTGCCAGGTCTCTGTGGACAGTTCTGATGTTATTCTGATGGGGTTTTCTCTGTATGTAAGAATCTGCTTTGTCCTAGCTGCTTTCACGGGGTTCTGCCTACAATTATAATTCTTCATTCTTACTATTAGGTGTCTTGAGGACTTTCGAGAATCTGTAATCTTGGGGGGAAACCTTTTGGCCTCCAGTACATGAACGCTGGTTCTATTCACGAGATTTGGAAAATTTTCATGAAGAACTTGTTCCACTATATCTTCTAGACTTCTTTCTTTCTCCTCCCCTTCAGGGATTCCAATAATTCTGACATTTGAACGTTTCATGGCATCATTTATTTCCTTGATTCTGTTTTCTTGGCTTCTAAGCTGTTTGTTCCAGGCTTCCTCCTGATCCTTTCTCTCTATCTGTTTGTCCTCCAGATCACTAATTCTATCTTCTGTCTCAGTTACTCTAGCATTGAGAGAATTTAGATTAGATTGGAATTCATTGAGAGTATTGTGAAGCTCATCCCTGGTAGCTTTCAGCTCTTCCCTAATATTGAAACCATGCTCTCCGGTCGTTTTCAGTTTGGCCCTAATCAATTCCGTTTGGTCACCAATGGCTTTCTAAAACCTAGCTCTTGCTTGGATAATTGTTAGCCTGAATTCTCTTTCCGACATATTGTTTATGTTGATTGCCATTAGCTCTGCTGCAGAAGGTCCATCCTCTCTATTTTTCTTCTGTTGGGCATTCCTCCTCCCAGTCATTTTGGTGAGAGATGGCTGAACGGGTGTAGCTGGGTGTATCGACTGTTGTGCAGTCAAGGTGCACCCTGGAAGGCTTCTGAGCAATCAGGGTTTTCCACCCAAATGAGAGGAAAAAGAAAAGGAAAAGAAAAAAAGAGAGAGGGAGAGAGACAGGAAAGAAAGGTGAGATAAAAGAGGAGGTTTAGCCCAAATGGGCCCCAAGGTAAGATTTATGAAGTATACAAACAGACACAAACAAAAAGAGTAATAAAAGTATATGACAAGAGAAAAAAAAAAAATATATATATATATACAAATAAAGGAAGAACCTCGTCAAAAAAACCCTGAGCGTAAGATTTATATACTATCAGGACAAACACAGAAACACAGAAATACTGGTGGAAGAAAAAGATGGGAGAGTGGTTGTGAATTTTCATGCGGGTGAGGTAGGTTGTTTTGATTCTTCCTGGATGTATCTTGATATCTTTGTTAAAGGACTCAACTTTCCTAGGATAAGTGGGGAGGGGGGTTAGTAATTGGTTTACCTATAGGGGTGGCATTGATTGGGGAAAGGGAATTACCTTGAAATTTAACTCTATATGAATATTAGAAAATAAAAATTAAAAAAAGGAATAAACTAAACTAAACTAAAATTAAAAAAAAGAAATTTAAAAAATAGAAAGGCAAAAGGAAAACACAGGTGTATGTATCAAAAAGTTCAGGTTAGAGAGTTATTATGGAATTTGATGTACTGGACATCTCACTGTGACAGTAAATAGGTTAAAAAATTATCTATATAATAATAAAAAATTAACTATATTAATAAAACATGAGCCAGAATAATGGGATCGAATTAATAATAAAAATTGTCCTATGAAGCAGTGGTGGTTGTTCTCTTGTAGTCTTTTTTTGTTTTTTTCCCCTTTCCTGGTTGGTTTTCTGGGGGAGGGGCCTGCCGCTTGGGTTTTCAGTCCCTGAAGTTCTCTCAGCTAAGTCCTCCCGCCCCCCTCAAGGGGGTGGGCTCTGAGGAAACTGTTTTTTTCAGGCTTTTGTTCTCTGGAGGTTTTTATATTTGTTCACTTTTGTTTTTTTCTCTCTCTCCTTGACCACTTTTGATGGTTTTTGTAGGTTTAGAGGAAAGCAAACTGCACCCTGACCTCCCTCTCAGAGAGAAGCCTCAGTCTGGCTGCAGAGCCCATATAAATTCCCCCTTGGCAGGTGGCAGAGTATGTTCCCAATCGCGGTCCCTGGGGACTCAGGATTTTTTGTTTGTACCCAAAACCATGGCAGCGGTGTCTGTCTGGGCAGCTCTGGACTGCCAGAGAAGTTCCAAGCAGCGATCGCACACTGAGGTTTTCCCACTGGCCTGGGCTGGGAGTGTCTGGTCTTTCTGGTCGGAGAGCACCTGGCTGGCATTTGTATGCAGCTCTCTCAGGGGAGGGCGCAGGGCACAACTCGGACTCTGATGGCACAGCAGGGCACTTGTGAGGGGACTGCAAAAAGGCTGTGCTTCTGTTGGCTGGCGAGGCTCCCAGCCCCTCATGGGAGCTGGGCGCCATGCACTCTCAGGAGAGCTGGTGGTTCAGGGACAGAGACCTTGTTTCTCTGCAGCACTCTCTCTGGCTCTGAGCCAGGGGTGGCTGTCCTGGGTCTGGTGACTTAAGCCCCTGACCCTAACACCCGGATTCCTGCAATTTCCCCCAGGTGATCCTTTGCTCTTTTTGAGTGCTTTCTACCAGACTCCTGAGTTAATGCTGGTCCCCAGGCACAGGGCACTCTCCTATTGGGATATTACTTTACACTGGGTTGCCTCTGGTGGCTCCCTCCCCCTTTTGTTTATCTTTTGATATCAGTTTGACTTTCCCACTCTGCTTTACCTGCCCAGTGGCGTCTTCTGCTCTGGTAGAGATTCAGACGTGTATAATTCTGATCTCAGGCTGATTTCGTGGGTTATTGGAGATCTTTGGAAGGTAATCAGCTCACTTTAGGGTACAGGTTGAAAGGGCACCTCCTCCTACTTCCCCACCATCTTGTCTCCACCTTAGGAATATTTTTTATTCATTTGTTTTGTGAGAATTCTTTATACATTCCACCTTTTATTCCTTAAAAAGATATTGCAAAAATCTTCCCCTGTGTTGGTTTTTTAATACATTTAATGTGTTTTTTTGTGAATAAAATAATACACTTTTCAAACAGCCAGATTTGTGAAATTTTGCTTTGTAACTTTTTTAATGTCTTTGAGAAAACAGAAAATGTATATATTCATCTCTGCCCCTATTTCCTGGCAAGGAACTTCTGAAACCCTGATAATTTTTTGTTTCCACTGAGGCAACTCTGGGCAGGCTCCTGGATGGCTCCTAGATGGGGGCTAGTCTCCAAAATGACCAAGCCATGATTAGAAGATTGAAATTTTCAACCCTATCCCCTATCTTCCAGAGAAGGAGAGGTTAGGAAATGGAGTTAATAATTGATCATGCCTGTGTGAAGTCCAGGCTGTCAAACACATGCACACCAGGAGGGTGATGCACCCTACCTCCAAGCGGACAGAAGCTCCTGTACTTGGGACCCTCCCAGACCTCCTCCTCTTATGTCTTCATCTGTATTTCTGTATCCTTTACTATATCTCTTAATAAGCTGGTAAATATTAATGTTTCACTAAGTTCTGTGAGCTTCCAGCAAATTAATCAAACCTGAGAAGGGGCTCACAAACTTCTGTTTCATAGTCAAATTGAACAAAAATTGTGGGAACCTTGGGACCTACTTCCTATGATTGGCGTCTGAAGCTGGGGGGCAGATGTGTGGGACTGGGGCCTTAATCTGTGGTCTCTGACACCATTTCCAAGTAGATGATGTCAGAATTGAGTTAAACTGTAGGACACCCAGCTTATGTCTGTTAATTCTTGTTGGTGTGGGGGAAAAGAACAAACATGCATTTGGGAACCAAAAGTGTTAGAAACAAGGTGTTCTATGTGAGTAGTAAAGGACACACACAGGAGCGAAACACAGGGAGTAAAAAACCGGGTGTTCCCACTACAATCTACAATGCCTTATTTATGAAATATTTCTTTATCACAATTTATTATAATTTTTCACCATATTTTCTTTATATTTTATAGAAATTTTCATTTCTATATATTTATATGAATTTTATTTTCACCATATAAATAACCATTTGGTCATCATAGAAAAATCATTATTCCCTAAAAATCTGCACTGCCATTTCAATCATATAACAAGATTTCATATTTGCTTGCATCTAAAACAAGGCTCACACTTCTGATCCGTGCTCTAGCCATGGATCTCTGTGAGATTATCCACTATCTTTATTACTATAGTTATATGATCAATCATGCTATCTATTAGTGTTTATTCCCCCATGTAATTTTTAGAATGAGTTTATCACATTCCACAAAGGCAAGACAAAGCAAAGCAGAGCAAAGAGTGATATTGGAATTTTACCTGGTACTGTATTAAATATATATAATCTCATTAAGGCAATTTTCATCCTCAGTGATATTTATTTTTCTTTCATTGTATCATGAACATATGTATAGATCTTTACTTAGATCTTCTTTAGTATCTTTTAATAAAGTTTTTAAATTTTCTTTCTTTCTTTCTTTTTAAATTATTTATTTATTTGATAGAGAGAGACAGATCACAAGTAGGCAGAGAAGCAAGCAGAGGGGGAG
This sequence comes from Mustela nivalis, assembly GCF_964662115.1. Taxonomy (NCBI): domain Eukaryota; kingdom Metazoa; phylum Chordata; class Mammalia; order Carnivora; family Mustelidae; genus Mustela; species Mustela nivalis. Next base: position 108,446,353 of record NC_139029.1, on the reverse strand, counting down.
GGGGAAGAAGGCTCCCTGCTTGAACAGAGAACCCAATGAGGTGCTTGAACCCAGGACCCTGAAATCATGACCTGAGCTGAAGGCAGAAGCTTATCCCACTGACACACCCAGGTGCCCCTAAAGTTTTTCTTTCAATCAAGTTTTAAAATTTTGTATATAAAAATCTTTTTTTAATTAATTAATTTTTAAATTTATTTTCAGCATAACAGTATTCATTATTTTTTTACCACACCCAGTGCTTTATGCAATCCGTGCCCTCTATAATACCCACCACCTGTTACCCCAACCTCCATCCCCCCCGCCACTTCAAACCCCTCATACATAAAAATCTTATTCATTTAAAAATATCTTATTCATTTTAAAATCATATTCAACTAAAATATTTAAAAATATTCATTAAAAATATCTTATTCATTAAAATTATTATATAGCTTATGTATTTTGCTCTTTTTAAAAACAGCATTCTTAAATCTTTTTATCTTGTTATTTTAAAAAAAGTATAAAAATATTGGCCTGACAATTTGCCATACTCTTATTTGTAATTTTCTACAAGAAATATTTTTATGCATAGATTCTTTTCTTGTTATCCCATATTGTTAGCAAGATGCCACAAGAAGTTGGTCAGATCAGAGGGCTGAAAGCTATCAGCAAGAGGGAGGATGGGGAAAGGACAAAAGCAGGGAGAAAACCCAGCTAGGTGTTTCACCTGATAGCCCCTTACATGAGCCCCTTAGAGCCAGACTGGAGATGAGGACATGTGCAGAAGCCCCTGTGAGTTGTCCTGAAGTTACCTTTAGCTCATTATAGTACCTTAGTACTCTCCTCCTATGGGGGGATGAGAACCCAATATTTTTCTGAGCATTGGATTTATGTGTTAGCATGTTGGCATGCTAGGCATGCACAGTTGAACCAAAGTGCCCAAGTAATAGAATATGCATAAGTTCCTTTAATGTATATGCAAGCTCTCTGCTCTCAGCCCTAAGGAACTGAATAAAAGTTTCTTGTACTAAGTGCATGGGGAGACAGTGGCTTTAAGAGCTATCTCCCTGTTTCCTTACTTGGTAGAACTAATAAAGAGTTTTTTGCTTTCAACATTTCCTTGGATTGTGTTCAATTTAATGCGCCACAAGCTGTAAACCTTTTGAGTTGAGTTACATTATTTCCTGGGGCTAAATTGTTAGATATTTGAACAGTATAAAGGAATGTTTATTTACACACCTTAAAGTATGTACTGAATCAGTGAATCATCATATTGTTATGTGTAATCAGTATGCTGATTTATTTCCATACCAGTGAAGCATGAATGTCCAATTCCATGCATCCTCTTCAACACTGAGTATTTGTTAGGCATTCAATCTTTGCCAATCTGATATGAATGAATAAATTAGATAAACACCCTATACCATAAAAAGATGAGGTTTTTTTTTTTTTTTTAATTCTTTGATGATTAGTAACACTGAATATATTTTCAGTTACTTTTTGACCATCTGTATTTCTTTTCTGGTGTGTATATTGTCTGTTCCTGTCATTTGTCCATCCTTTTATTGATGTGTTTGCATATTTTTTTATTGATTTATAAGAACTGGTTTTCTATATTCCTAGCAAATGTGTTGTAATTTCCCCCAATTGATCACTTTTCTTTCTGTTTTATTTATGGTGCTATTTTTTACATAGATTTTTAAATTTTAAATTAGACAAATTTATCAATTTTTGAAAAGGAGGAGACCACACTAAAAGTTAGTAACATACAAGGTTTTGTCTCTGCAAAGGGCTGCAGAGTACAGGGAAAAGAGCAAAATTTGCACCCTTTTAATGACATCCCACAGATAGATCTCAGCAGTGTTTCCTCCTATCCCTTAAGATTATAAGGACATAAGAGATAGATGAGTAGATGACATCAGAAAACCAAACCCTCATCTCTAAACATTTTTTTTTCTATTGAAATGACACCAAATCAATAGAAATCTATTGAAATCCAATAGCCATAGCTTAGGAATGATTCTTCATGATATTACAAGCATGCTACTGGTTTTTCACCTGTGCCCAAGTCAGATTAATTGATGGTTGGGAGCTGCTTTCCTTGCCTAGAGGCAAAGGCATGACCCAATGGCATTTGAGGCCCTTCATTCTAGGAATCAGTGAGCTGGTCTTCTGAGTAGCACTATTTGTGTCTTGACTTCTCCTTCCACAACTGAGCCCTGAGGAGAAACATGAGTAACATAGAGGCAGATCTTGGTAGGATGATATGGTCAGCATTCATCACTGTGCAGGTCTTATCTGATTGCCTTACATCACAGGAAAAAGCTATTTGCAAACTCTCAAGTGCTATGAAATGCTGGTGAAATGATTATAAATGCATGTCTTGGCTCAAGATACTGATGGAGGATGCAGACGTATCAGATCAGAGACTGTGCTCTCAAGAAGAATTCAATCCCATATGTTGCATAAAGGAAAATAAAGATAAAGCACAAAGTAGCCAGTCCAAAGTAGCAGTCATAGGTCAATTCAGCTTCAAAGAAAGATTCCTTCTCTTTAGGGAGCAAAGGAAAAAACCATGGAAACATAGATATTTGAATTCAAGGACAAGGAGTTTAGGTTTTATCCAGAATCAGTGAAGGTTCTTAAGAAAACTTCATTTACTGATAATGTGACTATATAGTTCACCATCCAAATTGGGACACGTTTGAGATTGAAAAAAAAAGTATATGATAATATATGCTGTGACAGAAGGCATAATCAAAACTGTCCCTGACAAATAAGGATGTATGGTAACTCTATTAAGTGGTCAGAGACAATTATTTCTTAGAAGATCTCTAATGAAGAAGAGACAGAAGGATAATCCAGGAAAGTGAGAGGCAAAAATGGCCAACAAAGTACATACACACACACACACACACACACACACACACACACACACACACACAGACTTTAACATATATGTATATATATAAAAACATGTATGTATGTTTAAACATACACATTTAGTCTCTGTATATTATTTGTATACCAACATGCATAGGTATAAACATGTATTTATATCTGGCAACTACTGGCTTCACCCTTTCTTTATGACTTATTTATTATGTTTTGCTTCAAGTTCTGGAGAATTTCAGATTCTCCCCCAGCGTTTCTGCCACTGGCAAGAAAGAGAGGATTTTCCTTCACATGCTTCTTCTGGCTTTAGTATGCCTTCTAATTAATTAATTAGTTTACTTTTGGAAAATCTCATCGTGGTATTGTACACCAACTTGAACCAGATGTGAACTCCTGTCCTTGCCCTTCATCTATTGAAAGTTAAGTAGAAAAATTTATGAGTGGAGAAAACAGTAATAAAAACCTTGAGCCAGGGAGTTGCCAGGAGCATAGAGAGCCCCTTAGAGGGCTCACTCACTGTGAGTTGCCCTGGCCCTGGCATCTGGATTTCCCACACTGAAACTCCACTCTTTCCAGCCCCTTCACTCTTTCCACCTGCCCCAAATTGGTCGCTATAATTATGCAGTGCAATGCAGAGTTCCCCTACTCCTGACCATCAACTCCTTACCTGGAGCTATTTCATAGTCAAACAAATCAAGACATTTTGCAGAACGAAGGAGAAAAAAGAAAGACGGTAAATAATTTGGGGAAAAAAACACATTGAAGTCCAGATTTCCCCTCCTTTGAAGGAAGCTATGACTTACAAAAGATATATGTTTTTCTTTTATTTATGAATATAGAGATTTATTATTATTTGAGGGTCCACCATGTTACAGGTTTTCTATCAGGCTCATTCTTTACATTGTCTTACTGACTGAAGCAATATAGCAACATCACTGTGAGATATTTTTAAGATTTATTTGTTTATTTGAGAGTGGTGGAGGGGCAGAGAGAGAACCTTCAAACAGATTCCTTGCTGAGCTCAGAGACTGCACAGGGTCTCAATCCCTGGACCCTGAGATCATTATTCTGAGCCAAAGTCAAAAGGCCACTTAACCAACTGAGCCACCCATGCAGCCCTCCCTATGGGATGCTTTTGTCTTTATTCATTCTTTATAATAGAGTAGCCAGACAAACAAAACTAAAAAAAGAGTCACTTTATGTACCTTTCACAAGGATGCACAGCTACAAGGTGGCAGAACCAGGATTGAATTCTAGGTTTGACTCTAGACTTTTAAAAGCAATGAGATACACCCGGGATCAGCAAATTTTTCAATAAAGGGCTAGCGACTAAATATTTCAGGCTTTGGGAGTCATAAAATTTTTGACTCAACAGCTCAAAACAGGAACTATGAGGCCTTCAAGGCGGCACTTGACTCTGCCATTGTACTTTGAAAATAGCCACAGATAATAAAGAAATAATCATGGATGGTTCCCACTAAAATGTTAGAAACAATGAAATTTGAATTGAATTTAATATAATTCCCATGTGTAGTAAAGTATTTTTTTTTAATTTTTCTTTCCAAACATTTAACATATAAAACCATTCTTGGTGGGATGCTTGGATGTCCCAGTTGGTTAAACATCTGCTTTCAGCTTGGGTCATGATCCTAGTGTCCTGGGACTGAGTCCCACATCAGGCTCCTTACTCAGTTGTAAGGCTTATTCTCCTTCTGTCTGCCTCTCCCTCTGCTTGTGCTCTCTCTCTGACAAATAAATGAATAAAATCTTAAAAAAAAAAAAAGACATTCTTAGTTTGCTGGCTATACAAAGCAGATAAAGGGGCAGATTTGGCTCCAGACAAGTTTGCTGACTTCTATGAGCCTGGCAGGATGGCTTAGACTTGGGCATAAGTAACAAAGTGTGAAGGTATCTCTAGATTTTATAGTCCAAAAGGGGCTGCCAAGAGCCACTGAGTTTATGTTGGCAGAAGAAAGGAAAGAAAGGGACTTGGGACCATGGGGCCCAAGGTCCCAAACAGGAACTATGAGGCCTTCAAGGTGGCACTTGCCAAAGAGAATGAAGCAGAAGATCAAAGTAAATATTCTACAACCATGTCACTCCTTGTTTCTAAGGAGCCCTATTCCTAGCTGGGAACAACTTCCATGAGCCCCACAGAAGGAGGTGGGGAGGAGCTGCCAGTCATTATCTGTCACAGGACCATGTGGGTGGTAGGAGGTGGTCCCCTCATGCCCAGGCTCTGTCTCACAGGCCGAGGGCAGAGCCTAAGGCCAGGGTAAAAGGGCCTTGGTGCCAGAGCCCCTCCATGCACTTATCTCCTGAGGTGCTCTTGACCTAGTGCTGCCTGTGCACTGGTAAGTGTTCCCTGGGACTAGGACCAGTGCTTTTCACAGAGGGAACTCAAATCGCAGCAGGGGGACTTATGCAGTGGGGATTTTGGGGAAAAAGATCCATTATGTCAGAGGAGGAGGGTTTGAGGAGTGCATGGGAAACAGAGGAGGAGTGCAGGCAGGAGTTTGGCACCACCTGGGGATATAGGGAGAACCAGATGGCTATGCCTTTGTGCTCTGGAGAAAGCAAATGGATCTACAGTGTGGCATGGCACTCAAGATGGGAACACTGAAGCACAGACCCTGGACTCTCCTCTGACGGGTTTCAGGAGGGAGCTTACCTGTGAAAATGCAGCACTCTTCCTCCCTGCAAAGGTGAGTTGTGGAGAGGGACCTGAGGCTCTTCCAAGCTTCTTAAACCTGCCTATTCATGAGTCTGAGAATGTGTTTGCTAACTTCCTGTGTTGATGAGAATAATGCAAGCCTGAGAATCACCCTGCCAACCTATCAGCATGAAGTGGTGGGGAAAGGAGACCTAGGTTCCAGACTGAGATCAGGGGTCTGGGGTCTAGTCCCAGGTTTTCAGAAGTTGAGAGGGTTATTAGTTTCTTTAATAACATGAGCTCACTAAAGCAGGCCATCTCCAGGATCCTTTGCAATGCTGACCTCACAGAATAAAATCGTCTTGGAAGTTATGACAAAAGGCACACTTAATGTATGTTTCCTTTAAGGAAATAATAGCCCCTGACATGGCTTATTAGTTGAACAGCTTCAGATCTGGAGGGCATGGTTGGAACGAGTTCCATTGTCACTTACAAGTCTTCAGATCCTTGGATGTGTTTAGTAATGTGGTTTGGTCTTAGTTTATTACCTTGTATACTGGAGAAAAGTGCATATCTGACTTACAAGGATCCCCTGAGGATCCAAAGAGATGGTGCCAGAGTATGGGAAAGCTGTCATGTGTTGGATTATAGAGATGTTTCTATGATTGTATGGGATACTAAGAGGGTGAGAGAGGCAGGAGGCTCTGTATCCTGGATCTGACTGTGTGACTTTCTCTTAGCTCCCTGTCCTACCAGCAGAATCAGCAGCAGTGCCAGTCCCCTCCCAAGTGTCCCACCCCCAAGTGCCCTCCAAAGTGTCCCCCAAAGTGCCCCTCAATTTTTTCCTGCTGCAGTGTCAGCTCTGGGGGTTGCTGCGGCTCCAGCTCCGGGGGTAGCAGCTGCTGCAACTTTGGGGGTGGCAATTGCTGCCTGAGCCACCACAGATGACACAGGTCCCACTGTCATAGACGCCAGAGCTCTGGCTGCTGCAGCCAGCCCTCAGGGGGCTCCAGCTGCTGTGGAGGAGGCAGCAGTCAGTCCTCTGGAGGCTGCTGCTGAAATGGACTCTGATCTCCGCTTCCCCTGACCTCCTTGAATGGTGGAGCCATCTGAGCAAAAGTTTGAGCTCTGGCCAGAGGATCCCTTTATCCTGGTTTCTACAAGCTAAAAACATTTCTCTAAACTCATATCCTGACTTTCTTCCCCCTATCTGTGGCTTCCCTGGGAATCCCAAAGCATAGACCTCATGTCCCTCTGCAAACATATTTTTGCATTCTTTTGTCAAAGAACTTGAAACAATAAAATGGAATCTGCTCACGAACTTGGCATAGACTGATTTTATTTCCCATTTTTGTCACCATTGTTTTCTTTTCCTCTGCCCTCTGCTGGTGGCTACAGAGGCATCAGTAGATAGAGGACAGGGTCAACTATAGGAAAGACATTTTTCACACTTTTGTATGTTTGCAATTTTCCCTAATTCTTTACTTTTCCTTTTACTTTTTATCTTTTGGAAGATTTTATTTACTCATTTGAGAGAGTGACAGAGAAAGAGAGAGAACATGAAAAGGGGGAGAGGCAGAGTGAGAGGGAAAAGCAGACTCCCCTTGAGCCAGGAGCCTGATGTGGAACTCAATCCCAGGACCCAGAAATCAAGAACTGAACCAATTATAACCTGAGCAGAAGACGGACAGTTAACTGTTATGCCCCAATTACGGGTCCGTTATTAAAGGAGCAAGACTGAAACAAAGCGAAGGTCAAACAAAGCTTTATATCAAGCCAAGCATCAAGAATCTAACTGAATGTTTGGGGACATACCTCTTATAAGAAAGGGTGATCCTTCTCTGTTTCAGACTAGCTTTTAAGGGCAAAGGTCATGCGGTCAGGCCTGGCCACACACAGGTGGCCAATGAGATTGTAACACACACAGAAACTCCACAGTGATGCTAGGAGACCAATTGAGTTACAATTTACCCCATAGACATTTGAACCAGGCTATTACACCTTGATTGGGATTGGTGCCCAAAAGGCTCCCAAAGGGCGGGGCCCATACTCCTTGGTAACCAGGGAGACAGTATGCATCCCCCCACAGATCCGAAGTCTCCACCTGGCCTGACCCACCTTTGAATCTGGACTTTGCTACCTGAAGCTGGTTTCTGGGACTTGTCTCCAAGTAAATCTCCTGGGCGAAGAGGAGCAAGGACAGTTTCTAAATAGGTCCTTACATTAACCATCAGAGCCATCCAGGTTCCCCTGCTTTCTTTCTCTCCTCTATTTTAATGTTGCAAAAATGGTGGTTACAGGATCCATGGGCAGAAAGAGCTGCTGCACCTGGGTTGTGAAGGGTGGCTGATTATATACCATGGGGTTGGCGGAGGCAAGGAAAAAGGGAAACTTTCATATATTAAAGATGACTCACAGGATACTGGAGGTCTTGCCATTGTCAAGTTAAGTTTGCTTACCCCTCTAGTAAGGCATTAACAATAAAATAGTTGGGTGTTTCCTGGAGGAACACTACATGTTGCTGGCTTCAAGTTTCTGTCAATGGGCTGTAGATTATAAGGACATTTAATTGTATTTATATTCCCTTCCCTTATAGGGAATAGGAATATATTCCCTATGAAAGGGTCCGTAGACAAAAGGACAAGACTGATACAAAGCGAAGGTCAAGCAAAGCTTTATTTCACACCAAGCATCGAGAACCAAGCTGACCGGCCAGGGCCATCTCTTGCAAAGAAGCGACCCCTCCCAGTCTCACAGACTAACTTTTATAGAGTAAAGGCCATGTGTTTTTGAGCCTGGCCCCACACAGGTGGCCAATTAAATTACAATTCATCCCATGATAGTCATTTAATTCAGCCTATGACCTTGGCTGGAATGGGTGCCTTTGTCTGGCACCTGATAGGCGGGGCTCACACTCCTTGGCAGGCAATACGTGCGCTTTCCCTTGATTGGATGTTTCCACCTGGCCTGGCTCATCCTTGATGGGTAGGGAGGTAATATGTGTGCTTTTACGGATTGGACATTTCCACCTGGCCAGACACGTCCTTGTATGTGGGCTCCGTTATCAGGGGCTGGTCAGTCATATTTCACCAGTTCTGTTTCTAAGTGCTTTTCTCTTTGGGGGAAGGGACAGTTTCAATCTAAGTTTACTGCATAAACAACAAATTGGCTCGTTCTGGCTAAGTAGGCCCTTACATTCCCCCCTTTCCTTTGGAGATTAGTCAAATCTTTGAGGATTCTATGTGCCCCTGTTGTAAGGGGTTATATTGAGTTTGTAAGATTAGCATCTTTATCGCCCCAATCCTTTTTTTGTAAAATGACATCAGGGTGTTTATAGTGCAGGGGCCAAAGAGTAACATCAATAATAGTTAAGATTAAGGGGCCTGCAATTGCTGATATTAGGGAAGTCATCCATGGAGACCAGTTGAATCAATTTTTATATCATCCCTGGGAGTCAGTCCCTGCACTGTTGTTCGCACTCATCTAGTTTTAATGGCTGTCAAGCTGTCTTTAATGGCCCCAGTGTGATTTACCCAAAAGTAGTATTGTTCCCCCAAGGCTACACAAAGTTCCCCTTTTTCTAAGAATAGAATGTTAAGCCCCTTCTATTTTGGAGTACCATTTCAGCTAGAGAGCTTAGGGAATCAGTTAGCTTATCTCTATTTTCATGCATGTGACATAAATCAGCATCTACTTGGGATCCCAGAGCCTCAAAATCTACTTTTTCTTTTATTAAGGCTGCGGTTCCTATTGCTGTAGACCCCGCTATTCCTGCAGCCACTAATGCTGGAATTAGGATGGGGACCGCACATTTTGTTTGCCCTGTCCCTGCAGTAAGATGCTGGAACCCTTCGACCCTCTTATAATAACCTACTTGGGGAAGGATGTGAGCTGTTATACAGAGTTCATTCCATGAAGAGTTTTGGAATAAAGCAAGATTAAGGCATAGTGTGAGCCCTGAATTACAAGCAAACCAGGCCCCGATAGGGGCCTTAAGGAAATTAGTGAAGACGGTAGGGACCATTATAGCCTCACATATGTTTTTGTATTGGGAAGATTGTTTCCCTTTCCATGTTGCAAAGCAAAGTCTCTTACCTCTTATATCTCCTAAAGTTAGTCTAGGTATTTTTTCCCATTCACAGGAGTTATATAAGAGCTTTCAATTTTAATTTGGCCCTTTTGGGTCCCTATAGTAAGATTGGCCCCCATGCCAATATAGTATGGGAGCTGAGGATTTAAACATAGCCAGCAGTCTCAGGTGATATTAGGATTTGAAGCATTTAAAAAATTAAACATTGTATCTACCAGTGGGAGTAAAACTTTTATAGCATTATTGCCATGGTCAACCTTTTCTCTTTTACTTTTTATGATAGTTTCCCTTGGGGTAGACGTGGTGGGTAGCTTGATTGGTTTTAATGGCTTGGAAGGATTTAAAACTGGGTTCAGCCCTATAGGCCGAAGCGATTCTCGAATTCTTATCTGGATGGTGAATTGCCCTCCTCTATCTGCACCAGGTTTATAATATCTAAGGCCCCAAGATCAGCCATATTCCCAGAGATGATCTTTGGGGTTGATGATTTTAACAGATACGCATTTGTACAGTATTTTCCAAAGCGGTGGGATGCAATTGAAGGAAAGATCCCTGTGGCTAATTTTTAACAAATTCCTTTTGTGTTACACAGTTATCTATTCTGATGGGTACTACCATTATATGGGGTTCACGGTTTATTCCCCAATCAGAGGCTATTGTCTCACATTCCCACCAGGCACAATAAGTCTGAAGCTCTTCTACACCCTGTATGAGTCCCTGTGTAAGGACACATGTAGTAAGAGGCATGTGTGACACAAGGAGTTACAGGTGCCAACTGATATATGGTTACATTAAATTGCATAGTTAGCTGATGGGTCAGCTATTCACCACTTTGTATAACCTTTCCACTTCTCCTAATTCCATTTGTTTAATTTTCCACCTATACTTTTGTCTTATGGGGTGACTCAGAAGTTTTTACACAGACCGGTAATAATAAAAAGTAACAATAAACTTAATGAACTCTTTTTTTTTTTTTTTTTTTTTGAGTCTTATCTTTAGTCCATGGTCGGCGGGGTCCATCAGCAATGGCATCCATCTCTAGGGGGCATTCCTGTCTTCGGCTCATTTGACGTGACCCGCATGAATCCAGGCCCGGATTCCTTCTACTTTTATTGCTGTGGGGGTGGTCAGGATGACAGTAAATGGTCCCTTCCAATGAGGTTTTAAGTTTTCCACTTGGCGGCAGCGCATTCAAACCAAGTCCCCAGGTTGGTAAAGATGTGGTTCCAGCTCCATTTCCACATTTCAGTGTGGGCAGTTCAGATCCCTGAGTGGGCTCTTTTTAAGACAGACTGCAATGCCTGCAGTGACTGGAGTACAGACTGATTAATCATTTTTGCTAGGGCAATCTCTTGTAGCCGAGGGCAGAGCAAGGGTTGGGGGTGTTTCCCAAACATTATTTTAAATGGGGTCACCTTGTTTAAATAGGGTGTACATCACGCCGTGAGGAGGGCAAAAGGAAGAAGAGTCACCCATCCACCACCAGTCTCCAAAATTAGCTTTGTCAAGGTCTCTTTAAGAGTCCAGTTCACTCTCTCTACTTGCCAGCAACTCTGGGGCCAGTAGGCACAATGTAGTTTTCAATCAGTGCCTATGGCCTTGGCCAATGCCTGTGAGACTGAACTCACAAATGCAGGGCCATTGTTTGACCCAATCATGAGAGGTAACCCAAACCTCTAGTAGCTTTTGGCTACCACTCCTGCCATCTCATGTTTGGCAGAAAAGGCCTCTACCCAGCCTGAAAACGTATCCATAAAAACTGACATATACTTGTGTCCATATTTTTCCAGTTTCATCTCTGTAAAATCCATTTCCCAATAAATTTCTGGCTCCAGGTTACCTCTTTCTCTTTTCCCTCTTCCCATTCTAGTTCTTCCCGCATTTACCGCCTGACATTGAGCACATCTATCAACCATATCCTGAGCCATACGCCATAATTCAGAAACCTGAAACAGCTTGCCCATAAGCTCCTTAAGCTTGCATGTCCCCAAATGAGTGCCCTGATGTATTTGGTTTACTAATTTCTTCCTAGTCTTAGCCCAGTCCCCTTCATAGTCTAGTTTAACCCATTTTTGTAAATATTATAAATCTTCCTCTAAAGTTTACCTCAAGTTGTCTAGCTCAGCAAACAAACATTTAAAGACAGCCAAATCTAGAATTTAACATCCATAAAGGCGTGTTATTAAAACATAATTTTTCTCTTTAAAATAACCCTCACTTCTAGAGATAGCCAAATCAGGACTAATTCATTTGAAAAACAAGTCCAGTTTCAACAAACTTGGCCTAATTATTTACATAAGCTCAGCAAGAACAGTGAGTGTGATCATATAGATCTTTGAGAATCTGCTTTGCTGGAACTTTTTGTAAGGAATCTCAAGGTTGAACTTTTAGTAGCCTCTCCGGGCCAGAAGCCAAGCCACGTACTTGCCATCATACATGCCTGCAATACCAGTTGACTTGGGCGAATTCTTCTTTTTGAGGCTCTGCACCTACCAAGGAGTGACATTCTTTACTCACCTGGTGAGGCTGCTGGAAATTCTGTAAGCAAGGTATCAGGCCAACAGTTCCAAAGAGCTTTACGGCTCCAGGTTTCATCAAGTCAACCTTAGTTCCTTTAAACTGGTCATATCTGAATCTTTTCAAATATGACATTCCAGTCAAAGCCATGGTAAAATAACCAGTTTCCCATAGTGTCCTGTTCTAAGGAGAACAGATTTTTATTAACTTATGCAAATGACTGATTGCCATGGAAGAAAGAATACTTACTGAGCCCTTTTGGTTTTAGAGAATTTAGATAGAGAGAAAAGTTGAATGCCTTGATTCGTTTGCAAATAAATATTTTTCCATTTCTGTAAGTCACAGATATCTTAAGGAAAAAAGTTTTCTTGGTCTGGAAGAACATACATTAGAGAACCAGCAATGTTTAAAATAACTGATACAACACTATAATCTTTTAGTTCATTTAGTCCCGTATTACTTTGCATGTTGCTAATTCTGGTTTAGTCCGAATGTAGCTTTTACTTCTGGAAATTCTTATCTGTTTCCATTCCAGGATTTTAATATGTTAAAGACCTGTATTTGTCCTGAAAGTCTCCCATTTGAAGTTCTTTTAAGGCAGAATTCATCTTACAAGAGAATTAAAACAATTACAAATGACAAAAACTCAAAATAGATATGGGTAAATTACCAGGTGATGACCTTATTAAAACATTGAAACTTTAGGAAATGCATAGAATCTCTAGAATAGTTATAGCACTTACCCAAATGTAAACCAAGGTTTATTATTGGTTTAAATCTTGTCAACAATTGCTAAAACCTTAGCCTTAATATAATTAGGGATGTTAAACACCTGATAAAGCAAAACATAAAAACTGGGTTTTCTGGGCAGTCAAAGAGAAAACCCTTTACATTTCAATTAACCGAAGAAAACTCTGCCCTTTTAAACAGAGAAAACAAGCTTTTCTATACCAGTGTCTTTCCTTTTTTTAATTTTTAAGTGTGTCTTAAGATACGAGTTTTCTGTTTCCCTCCCGTCGTGAATGATGTCACAGACAAAGGGAGGGGGATCTTTCAGATGCTGTCCTGCTCGTGTCCCTCGTGGGAACTTAGAAGCGTCTTAGCTAAGGTCTGTCCGTATAAACCCCAGACCAGGCTACTCTGTGGAGTAGATGACCGTTATGCCATATGACGCCCCGTGAAACTCGGTGCAGCCCACTCAGACTCCATAGCCAAAGCGGTGGAGCCATACAGACACATTCACACTGCCAGGCACTCTTCAGATTCAAACAGGTTGGACACTCTCCCCTTTTTGGGTATCCCTGGCTAATGGGAGGTGATCAGTCTCCCCTTTCACTCTTTATAAATAAGAGTGAGCTTCTATGGTTACAGGCAGTGGAGGATGATAACAGGGTGTTTTCGCAGTCCCCCAAGGTTGGGCTGCTTCCTTAATCTCTCAAGGCCAAATGGCCCTTTCATTTGGAAGTACAATCTATATGGAGGCAGGTCAGAAGAGTGCTAAATCACCTTGGAGGCTGGTCTTCTTTCTTTCTTATTTAAACAGGATCAGGCATCTGGTCTTTTCTCCTCTTTTTTTTTTCCCCCCTTAGTCTGTCCTGACCATACCTAAATTTTTTTGAAGATTTTCTTTCACAAACCTAATGTAACTTTCCTTTGTATTCAGGTTTTATCCCAAGCCATTTTCTTCCAAACAACTATCTTATTTAGGACAAAATTACCTTCTCTTACCCTCAACAAAAATGTATTCCCATTCCTTAAATCTTTTTTACATATTGTCTACTTTCCTACATACAGAGTTGTTACGCTTATTTCCATCAGCCTTAGTTAACCGAACTAACTTAGTTAGCAGAATTCTGTACTCTTAGAAACACCTTAATTAGTTATTAACCAATTGTGAATTATTACAACAGAATTCTTCAGATGGCAAATTTATGAATCAGTTAAGTGCAAAACATGTTTACCAACAGATTTCAAAAGCACAAACCTAGTTTCAGTAATTAATGACTTAGCATTTTATCCTATTTGGTTAAGATCTAGATGTCCATAATTTAAAACCATTTGTCATCCAACCAAAACTTTAAATTTTCAGGTTACCAAAGACTTTGAAAGCTACTTCAGCAATTACCCATTTAACTTTGAGACAGACAACCATCAGTTTAGTCATCTCTTTGCTAATAGATCTCAACAGATTTTAACAGAAATAATGAAATTATTTGATCTTAAGTAAACTCTGAAGTTTGCATTTACTGCTGATAACTTAAAAGACATTTATATCTTAATTAAACCAACAAACTTAACTTAGTTCAAATACTGGTTTACGTTCCACCTGGGCCCACTCCACTTTGAATATTTACCCGAGACATGGGTGGGAGGATTTGGAGTGGGGTGTGTTAGGTCCAGGGGCTGCTCTTCTTGCTCCTTGACAGTGAAGAGAGAAGGAGCCATGGTGCATAATCTAGAGGCTAGTCATGCAGGCTGCAGGCACGTTGGTGCAGAAACATGAGAAGTGGGAGACAGAAGAAACAAAAATGCCGCCAGAAGGCAGAGAAAAGATTCCCAGTTTTAGAGCTTATCAACTCCAACAGAGGAGCAGACATCATGCTTTCCCCCAGCAAGGGGTGGGGGCTAGGCAGTCCACATCGGGCGAGAGAGGGCAAGGAACTTCCATAAAATGAAGGAAGTTTCAGCAGCTGCTTGGGAATATTCCTTAAAGTCTCTATCTCGAGTTAGACCAACCCCAGTTGGCTCCAGTTATAGCCAGCCATTAACACAAGAAATGAGTAAGGGAGAAGCCCCACATCTATGAGGAGGAACAGAGAGATAAAAATCAGAGTCCCCTTACTCTGCTTGTCGCATTCCTTCAAACACAACAAGCAACACAACAAACAACACAACAGGCAACAAGAAGACAAGACAAAGACAACCACAGGCCCAGCGGCCCTTCTTCTACTAGATGTTAAACCCAAAGATGTGCAAGATATAATCCCAGCTTAAAAATGTAACCTGCCTCTGTAGGGAATTTTCTTGGTTCCCTATAAGCATCCATTGACCCAGCAGGGAATTTTCTCAGTTCCCTACGTGCATCCATAAACCCAACGGTTGTGGTCCCCTTAATACGCTCATTGGTGGGGATTTTCTCGGTCCCCTAGATGCACTCGCTGGTGGAGAGTCACCTGGTCCCCTAGATGCACCTAATGTTGGGGATTTTCTCGGTCCCCTGATTGCCTGGGAGGGCCTGTACCCCCTGGCAATCCCCCACCCCCACCCCAGGGATGAGGCATCCCCGCATCCACTCCAGCCCTGGGAGCTATGCTGCGTCCAGCTTCTCCCCGGTGGGCTTTATTACCCTGGAGCTCCACAAACAGACAGACAAGACAGACAAACAGACAGATAGGATCTCAAGGGGTCTTGAGATCTTACCTCCAGAGGCTCTCTGATGCTGGCTCAGTGTTCGCCATTTCATTCCGGGACGAGCCCCCACTGAAAGGGTCCACAGACAAAAGGACAAGACTGATACAAAGCGAAGGTCAAGCAAAGCTTTATTTCACACCAAGCATCGAGAACCAAGCTGACCGGCCAGGGCCATCTCTTGCAAAGAAGCGACCCCTCCCAGTCTCACAGACTAACTTTTATAGAGTAAAGGCCATGTGTTTTTGAGCCTGGCCCCACACAGGTGGCCAATTAAATTACAATTCATCCCATGATAGTCATTTAATTCAGCCTATGACCTTGGCTGGAATGGGTGCCTTTGTCTGGCACCTGATAGGCGGGGCTCACATTCCTTGGCAGGCAATATGTGCGCTTTCCCTTGATTGGATGTTTCCACCTGGCCTAGCTCATCCTTGATGGGTAGGGAGGTAATATGTGTGCTTTTACGAATTGGACATTTCCACCTGGCCGGACATGTCCTTGTATGTGGGCTCCGTTATCAGGGGCTGGTCAGTCATATTTCACCAGTTCTGTTTCTAAGTGCTTTTCTCTTTGGGGGAAGGGGCAGTTTCAATCTAAGTTTACTGCATAAACAACAAATTGGCTCGCTCTGGCTAAGTAGGCCCTTACACCCTATATTCCCTTGTGGAAGCTATTGCTAACATTTCGTAAACTGAGGGAGACTCCTGTCTTGCAGGATTGTAATCTCTATAGATTAACTGTTTTTTCCTTTAGGGCAGCCACTAGTGCCTGAGGAATGTCACATATATCCCATTGTTTGTGTGTGTGTGTGTGTGGGGGGGTGTCAGCTTCTGCTTTGTACTCAGCAGAGATCACAATCCTGCAAGACAGGAATCTCCCAACTATCTTGATGTTAATGGCTTGCTAAAAGACAAGATTGGTCTTCCAGCACCTTGTAGGCCCTCTTTAGCATATGAATACTCCGTTGAAACTTCCCCTTCCTTCACCTTCCCCCTACTGCAGGGTACATAACCTGAAACAAATAGTTAACTTGCAGAGATCTCAATCCTGCAAGACAGGAGTCTCCCTGGGTTTTACAAATGTCCTGCAAACAAAGAAGTTACCTTATCAATAGCATAATTTCCAGAGGCAAATAACTCAGTTCCTCAAACCCTAATGTCACCCTCCCCTCCATAAACAAAACTGAAGGAGGCTGAGGTAGAAGGAAATGTAAATATAGTTAAATCTCTTCTGAACCTAAATCTCACTAACAAAGATGCAGGATTGTGACATCCCACCAAGAATCTCCCAACTGGGTGTGGTGCAAAAACAAGGGATACTGTTATGCTGAAAAAAAAAAAAAAAAAAAAAAAGAATCTCCCAACTATCTTGATGTTAATGGCAGGCCAAAAGACAACATTGATCAAGCCGCAAGGCCTCCGGTATCCCAGCAACTTGTAGGCCCCTCTTTAGCATATGAAAGCCCTGTTGAAACCTCCCTTCCCCTCACCTTCCCCCAACCACAGTGTACATAACCTGCCATCTCTTCCAACCCTGGGCAGCAGCTCTTTCTGTCCACGGGTCCTGTCCCCATGCTTTAATAAACCACCATTTTGCACTAAAGATGTCTCAAGAATTCTTTCTTGGTCATCGACTCCAGACCTTACCCCACTGAACCTCACCTAGGTTCTAGAACTTCATCAGTTTCTTTTTCTCCACATCAGTAGTGTCAACACTTGTTATTTCTGTGTTTTGATTTTAGCCATTCTGACAGGTGTAAGGTGATATCTCATTGTGGTTTTGATTTGCATTTTCCTGATAATGTTTTCATGTATCCTTTGGACATCCTGTATGTCTTCTTTAGAAAAATGTCTATTCATGTCCTCTGCCGACTTTTTAATCAGATATTTTTTTTTCATGTTGAGTTCTACAAGTTTCTTACATATTTTGGATATTAACCCCTTACCAGATGTATCATTTCTTCTTTTATGTATCTTCTCTCATTCAGTAGGTTGCCTTTTTATTTTGTTGATTGTTTCCTTTTTTGTGCAAAATCTTGATGCAGCCCCAATAGTATTTTTGCTTTTGTTTCCCTTGCCTTAGGAGAAGATGAGTCTAGAAAAATGTCTCTATGGTCAATGTCAGAGAAATTACTATCAGTGTTATCTGATAAAGTTCTAGAACCTAGGTGAGGTTCGGTGGGCTGAGGTCTGGAGCCGATGACCAAGAAAGAATTCTTGAGACATCTTTGGTGCAAAATGGTGGTTTATTAAAGCATGGGGACAGGACCCGTGGGCAAGAAGAGCTGCTGCCCCGGGTTGTGAGGGTAGGCATGTTATATACCTTGAGGTTGGGGGAAGGTGAGGAGAAGGGATGGGAGGTTTCAACAGAGTTTTCACATGTTAAGAAGGGCCTATAGGTGCGGGGGGGGGGCGGGGAGGCCTTGCCCTTATGGCCTGATCAATGTAGTCTTTAGGTCAGGCATTAACATCAAGATAGTTGGGAGATTCTTGGTGGGGTATTATGATACTGCTGTCATTTACATTCCCTTCTACCTCAGCCTCCTCCAGTTTATGGTGGGGAGGGAGACATTAGGGCTTCAGGAACTGTGAGTTATTTGCCTCTGGAAATTTGTGCTATTGATAAGGTAACCTCTCTGTTTAGATCTCTAGGATATCTGTAGAGCAAGGGAGGTTCCTGTTCTGCAGGACTGCAATCCCTGCAAGTTAACTATTTATCGTTTTATGGCAGTCAGGGGTGCCTGAGGAATGCCACACATATTACGGAGGGGAGCGGGAGAAGAGGAGGTGCAAGGTGCCAGCTTTTGCTTTGTCCTCAGCCAGCCTCCTGCTCCCTCATCATTATCTTCTTGGATTTTTATGTTTTCTGGTCTCATATTTATGTCTTTAGTCCATTTTTTAAAGATTTATTTAGAGAGAGAGATAGCATGCAAATGTGCAGAGGAGAGGGTCAGAGGGAGAAGAAGAGAGAAACTTCAGCAGGCTTCACACTTCACTCAGAGCCCGATACAAGGCTGCATCTTGTCACCCTGAGATCAGGACCAGAGCCCAAACCAGGTGTTGGGTGCTTAATGGACTGTGCCACCAAGATGCCCCAATGGTGATAGAAAGTGGTCCAATTTCATTCTTTTATACGTATCTGTTCAGTTTTCCCAGCACCATTTATTGAAGAGACTTTTTTCCCATTGTACATTATTGCCGCCTTGCTTGAAGATTAATGACCATATAAGCTAGGGTTTATTTCTAGACTGTCTATTCTGTTCCACGGATCTATGTGTCTCTTTTTGTGCCAGTCCCATACTGTTTTGATTACTACAACTTTGTAGTTTATCTTGAAATCTGCAATTGTGATACTTCCAGCTTTGTTTTTCTTTCTTAAGATTGCCTTGATTATTCAGGGCTTTTGTGGTTCCCTAAAAATCTTAGGATTCTTTGTTCTAGTTTGGTGAAAAATGCTATTGGTGTTTTGATAGGGATTGCATTGAATCTGTAGATTGCTTTGTGTAGTATGGGTATTTTAACAATAAAACTAATGTAACATTGTGTGTCAACTATACTCAAATAAATTTTTTTAAAAATATTTTATTTATTCATTTGACGGAGAGACACAGCAAGAGAGGGAAGACAGGCAGGGGAGTGGAAGAGGGAGAAGCAGGCTCTCCACAGAGCAGGGAGCTTGATGTGGAGCTCGATCCCAGAACTCCAGAATTATGACCTGAGCCGAAGGAAAATTTAATGACTGAGCCACCCACGCATTCTTCAAATAAAATTTTAAAAATCTTTTAATACTGGGGTGCCTGGGTGGCTCAGTGGGTTAAGCCGCTGCCTTCAGCTCAGGTCATGATCTCAGGGTCCTGGGATCGAGTCCCGCATCGGGCTCTCTGCTCAGCAGGGAGCCTGCTTCCTCCTCTCTCTCTCTGCCTGCCTCTCTGCCTGCTTGTGATTTCTCTCTGTCAAATAAATAAATAAAATCTTAAAAAAAAAAAAATCTTTTAATACTTGGTAACAAATAAGAAATTTGAATTATTGCCACCATTAAAAAAATATGGAAGAAAACAAAATTAATGTCATGAGAAACTCAAAGCTTTTCCTCTAAGATCAGGAATAATTCAAGGATGTCCCCTCTCAGCATTCCTTTTCCTAGATGTTCTAGCTAATACATTAAGATAAGTTAATTAAGGGTAAACAGATTGGGAAGGAAGAAATAAACTTTTTATTTACAGATTATTTATTAATCTGTGTAGAAAATCTGAAAGAATCAACAAACAAATCTCCTGGCTTTAATAAAGAATCATAGCAAGACTGAAGGATAAAAGGTTAATCCACAAGAATCAATCATTTTCCTATATACCAGTGAACAAGTGGAATTTGAAATTAAAAATATAATACCACTTACATTAGCACCACCCTATAATAAAATACTTAGGTGTAATTCTGACAAAATATTTATAAGATGAATATGAGGAAAGCTATAACACTCTGATGAACAAAATCAAATAAGTACTACAGAAATGGAATGATAATCCATGTTCACGGATAGGAAGAATCAATATTATCAAGATGTCGGTTCTTCACCACTTGATCTATAGATCCAATGCAATCCCAGTCAAAATCCCACAAAATATTTTTTGGTATCAAGAAACTGATTTTAAAACTGATATGGTGAGGCAAAAGATCCAGGATAGTCAACACAGTGTCAAAGGAGAAAAATAAAGTTGTAGCACTCACCCAACTTTAAGACTTAGTATAAAGCTACATAATCAAGACAATTTGACATTAAGAAAATAATAGATAATAGATCAATGGAACAGAATAGAGAGGCCAGAAATAGACACCTATAAATATAGTCAATTAAACTCCGACAAAGAACAAAAGTTATACAATGAAACAAAAATAGACTTTTCAACAAGTAATGCTGGATAAAAGGGTTATCTACATTAAAAAAAAAAAATCTAGACACAAACCTTATACATTTCATAAAAATAAACTCAAAATGGATCACAGACCTAAATGTAAAATGAAACATTATAAAACTCCTGGAAGATATCTGTTGTCTCCCATCTGAGTACTAAGCAGGCCGGACCCTGCTTAGCGCCTGAGATCAGACGAGATTGGAAGCATTCAGGGTGGTATGGCCGTAGGCCTGGAAGATAACTATTGAAGAAGACCTAGACTAACTTGGATTTGGTGATGACTTTTTAGATACAATACCAAATACATAATACAGGACAGAAATAAGTGATAAACTAGACTTGATTAAATTAAAATCTTTTGTTTGCAAAAGACAAAGTTAAAAGATGATAAAACACAGACTATCAGTAATTTTAAAAGACATATATGATGAAGGACTATTATTCAAAACATATAAATAACTCTTAAAACTCAACAAGAAGAAAATAAACAACTCAGCTAAAAAATGGACAAAAGTCCTTAACAAATACCACACCAATGAAGATATACAAATGACTAATAAGCATATGAAAAACACTCCTCATCATATGTCATCACAGGAATGCAAATTAAAACATCAAGGAGAAACCACTATATACCTATTAGAATGGCCAAAGTCTGCAACACTGACAACACCAAATACAGATAAAGATATGGAGCCACGGGAACTCTGGTTTATTGCTGGTAGGAATGCAAAATTGTATAGCTACATTGGAAGATAGTTTGGTGGTTCCTTACAAAAGTAAATGTACTCTTAACAATTTGATCAAGCAATCTTATGATATTTAACCAAAGGGATTGAAAACTTATGTAAACACAAAAACCTGCACACAGATATTTAGAGCAGCTTTACTCTTAACTACCAATTACAATATCCTTCAGGAGGTAAATGAATAAAAAACTGCCCAGACAAGGAAATGTTATTTGGCACTATAAAGAAATTAATTATCAGGCAATGAAAAGACATGGAGGAACTATAAATAATATTACTAAATAAAAGAAACCAATCTGAAAAAGTTATATGCTGTATGACTCCAGCTATATGACATATGGAAAAGACAAAACTATGGAGACAGTGAAAGGTCAGCGTTTTTTTAGTCTTTTTAAGATCAGGATGTTGCTGAGGATAGGATGGGGAGGTATGAGTAGACAGAACACCAAGGATTTTTAGCACAGTGATAGTACTCCATATAATACCATTTTTATGGATACCTGTCATTATACATTTGTTCAAACCTATAGAGTGAGTAAACAGTAATGTAAACTATGGACTTTGGATGACATTGATGTATTGATATAGGTTCATGGATTGTAACAAATGTAGCACTCTTTTGGGGGATGTTGATAATGAGGAAACTATACATAGATGATCGGGTATATGGGAAATCTCTGTACCTTCCTCTCAGTTTTTCTATGAATCTAAAACCAATATAAAAAATGGTTCAATAAATAACTTGGGAAAATAGATTGCAAATGACAGTGATAGGACTAAAATCCCTAATAAATATAGGGTTCATATAAATTAAGAGTAAACAAGTAACATTCCTATAAAAGATTTGGAAAAACCATGAAGGATGGATTCTAAAGAAAGAGAAAGTGGGCCACCTGCTTTTGGTACTCAGGTCATGATCCCAGGACTCTGGAATAAGGGTCCCCATCCCCCCATGTCAGGCTCCCTGCTGGTCGGGAGTCTGCTTCTCCTTCTTCCTAAGCCTCTTCCCCTGCTTGTGCTCTCTCTCTTTATCTCCAAGTAAATAAATAAAATCTCAAAAAAAAAAAAAAAAAAACGAGCAAAAGAAAAGGAAGAAAAAAAAATCTGTAATTACCCTTGAAATTAATTTGGAAAACCAATTCTATCTCACTCATACAGAAGAAACAGGATTTGTTTTTTAAGGAGGGAGCTGTCAGATTTATAATTAGCTCACAAAACTCATTATTGGTACAAAAACAGGTGAAGTGCAATTGGTCACTTATGCTTTGTTCCTGAGAATGCAAATTAGCATAAAGATTTGAGTGATTCCTTAATTCATTCAACAAATATTTATTGGGGTAGATGAACTGAGCTTAAAGTGAATGTATCATTCATAACATAAGATAAACATTGTTATGACATTGAGTCAATGTTAAAAAAGAAAAATGAAAGAAAAGATGCATAAGAATGTCCACTCAACGATTCAGAAGTAATGCGAGAACCCAGCACAGTTGAGATAAATATGAGGTAAATATAAAAAAATTAGTAAGAAGACTTAGAAAATATAACTTTAAAAGTTGCTATTTAAAATAGTAACTGAATTTTCATCTAGACTCTAAGAATATTACTTCATCATTTATAATTTATTAGGATTTAAAGGGTTTGTAGAGAAAAAGCAAAGATTGCAGATTTGCTTGGTGCTGGTTCTGGGGCACAGAGAAAAATGATTTCTCATTCTGCATTGTTTCTGGTTAGATCTCAGCAGTGCTTTCTTCATTCCATGAGATAATGAAAAGTTGAAAACTCAAGGTGCTGGGGAAAAAGTTTTGTTGGTATAGTGTTTTGATCCCCACTCAGCAGCACAGAATGGGGCCTTGGGCCTGGAACACTTCCTTATCAAGAGATAAAGGGGCTGGCACCTGGCCAATCCCACTGTTGCATCTCTGCTCTGAGTTGGGGGGTGGGGAAATGTTGTATATCTTGCATCATATCACTCAAATAAGGTTATAATAAGTTCCTTCACATTCTGGCTTGGATCTTATATTTGTTTACCTTCATTGGCTCATACAGAGCTATGCACAGTGAGGAGTTAATGATCTTAAAATCGTATTACTAACATAAGCATTGATTTTTCAAGTGGCAAATACCTAATCCTGATGAATAAGGTCATTCCCACAGGAGACTACTCTCCAAAACAGGCTCAGTGAGGTGTGTTCCCCACATTGTGCTGAGAGATTTGTTCTCCTGCTCAGTGTTGGGGGAGGTCATGGAGAGGATGTGACTACTATTTGGCCCATAAGCTAGATGGAACTTGGCAAGTGAAGATTTCTCACCCCTTCCCCATCCTTGGGATGTGAGTTCAGCTATTCTTCCCTGCTCCCAGAGGCTGCCCTAAGGACACAGCCTTGAGATGATTATGTGTTGAGACCACCTGGATATTTTATGTGACTGAGCCCAGTTAAGGCCTCCATATAACTTTTTAAGATTTGAAGGGGTGGGGGTGTGAAGATCTACCTGTCTTTCAGCGGCCCAATGCAAGCCTCTTGAATGAGTTTTCTTGTCGTCAAACCTGTTGCCTATCAACCTGAGGCTTTCTTCATTCTCTCCCTGCCCTCTGCCAATAAAAGTCAGTTTCAGATTATACCAGGGAAGCTCCTAAGCAGCTTGGAGCCAACATTCAGGCTCTTCCAAAGGAGCTGGTAATGGGGAAGTGGTCAAAACATGGATTCCTGCTCCTGATTGGTGAGATGATGGAGTTGAGATGCCATTTGATCCATGCCGTTACCTCTATGCAGGCAATGCCCAAACTGTCAATTGACCTGACTTAGATGGAGTTAGTGAGTCAGCAGCATAGTTGTATTATGAACACAGGATTTTAAGCCTTTGTTAAAAGTCTCATGGTTTTATTAGCAGTCCAATATATAAACATTTTGCCCATCAAAGCATTGGTTTTCTGAGGTTTCCCATTTGTCAATGTGTCTGTTGCACCCTCTTCTTTTTGTCAGGCAGAGTACCATACACAGGTTATGAATCCCAGGGGAGCACTATAAACACTCTGCCCATTGAATCTCAATATCAGAGTTGCCAAGGAAAACATAGTGCATTCAATCACTAGAAGGAATAACATTTCACTCATATAGAGAGGAGACAGAACAAGACTGGCTTCCACAGTGGGCATTGATCCCTCATGGCCAGTGGCCATCCATGTCATGTGGCAGTGGAGGAACTCCCACACTTTATTCCATGATATTTTCCTTTCTGAGACAATGCAGTTCAAGTCCCATTTGCTCTGTATCCTTTCCATAACATTATCTTACAAAGGAGATTTTAAAAATCCCTTTAACAACACAGCTGTGCCTCATATTTCTCATTCCCCTTTAACAAGTAGTATATGCTTATGCAAGCATAGACTTTTAAAAACCCTTTCATTAGTCTTACTACTACCTTGGCAGTTCGCAAACAGCTATCCCCTATGACTCCAGTCACCCTCATGAGAGACCACACTCCAAGACAGGCTCAGTGAGGTGTGAATGGCTACACCCCTCAGAAGTCAGCCACTGTTTCACCTGACCATGACGTTTGTTCAAGTTGTTCCAGTGGGCTTCCTTATGGGGAGTGTCTAGGATATCCATGCCTTGGCTCACATGGGAGTTCAGCTTCTGATTCAAGGAGGTAATCTGGCCCATGCCCCTGCCTCCAGGCAGGGCAGCACTCAAACTCTCCATCTGCTTGGACTTAGTGATGAATCAGCCACATGATTGCAACCCTATCACTTGGACTGACACTTTGGCTTTGGTTATGAGCTATCAATGGCTTTTGGCATTCAGTAAACACGTTTGACTATTAGAGGGCTTCTGAGGTCACCTATTCACCCAAAGGGGTCTGTCTCTTACATCGTAATTCCCTCTTCTCTCAGGGAGCTGGATGGGGGCACTGCTGAGATCACATGGGAAGCAATTCAGACTAAATTAATTTTCCTTTCCTCCTTTCGGAGCTACAAATGAGCACTTAATAAATTGTAGTTTTCTTCATCTCTAAAATCAATAGAAAATACAGACAACTGTTGCTTAACTATTAATGGGGGAGGGTGTAATAAGAATGGCACGAAACCCATAATATATAAAGAAAAGAGTTGATCAGTTAGATTACAGGAAAAAAAATAAGTTTTATACAGCACAAAGTATCATATATAAGGTAAAAAGACAAATAACTACAGAACAATACAACACATATACTCAGTAAGAAGTTGATAGCCCCAATATATAAATACATCTTACAAAATCAAAAGTAAATAAGCATACACAATGAAATGAGTAAAAGACACAAAAAGCCCTTACCTAATCCATCCCTCCCCCCACCTCATTCTTTCCCTCATTCACTCACATATCCACATGCCTTGTGTTAGTCTGGGTTTTCCAGAGAAACAGAACCAATAAGATGTGTACACATATACAGAGAAATTTATTTTAAGGAACTAGCCCACACAGCTGTGGGAGCTGACAAGTTTGAAAACTGCAGAGCAGGCTGGCAGGCTAGAGACCCAGGGAATGGTGATGGTGCAGCTGCCAGTCTGAAGGCAGCCGGTATGGTACAGCTGCCAGTCTGAAGGCAGCCGGTAGAATTCCTTCTTCTTGGGTGGCCCTGTTGTTTTATCTAATTCTTTCTACTGACTGGTTGGGGTACATCCACATTATGGAGGGTAATCTCTTTTACTCAAATTCAACTGATTTAAATGATAATCACATTAAAAAATACCTTCATATCAACATTTACATTGAGTGTTTGATTTAAAATCTGAGTGCCATGGCCTAGCCAAGTCCACACATAAAATTAACCATCACAATTCACCCCTTGTCAACTTGACACCCATATACATCTCCTTAAACAATATTCAACCTCCAAATAAAGACAATGACAAGGCCATACTGCCAGCTAACATGAAGCAATTAGGCTCTGGATAGCAAATAATGCAAAAACTCTTTCACCAGAAAAGGATGTGAAGTCCTTGAATGATGTTGGCCCTTCTCTTTGATATCCTTAACTTAACTTCTATTATGTAATGTTGAACAATACTGAAATACATCAGTCAAAGCATCTTATGTTATATGATAAGGGGATAAGAATGGGAGGAAACCAAAGGTACTTAACACACACACTCACAACAAAGGAAGGAAGTAAACATATCCTAGAAAGAAATGCCTGTAGTTCTGGCCATGGTTCTTTCTGGCTTGTGAGGTGACCCAATATTCATTCCTAAAGGGTATGGGGCATGAATATCCTGTCTGAATTGGGTTCTTCTAGTTTTCCATGGACTTTAATTGCAGGGCATGGCAGAACTAAGAGTTGCCCCAAGGGATTTCCTGTA
The DNA here is from genome assembly GCF_964662115.1 of Mustela nivalis. Taxonomy (NCBI): domain Eukaryota; kingdom Metazoa; phylum Chordata; class Mammalia; order Carnivora; family Mustelidae; genus Mustela; species Mustela nivalis. Next base: position 108,419,803 of record NC_139029.1, on the reverse strand, counting down.
TTCCACACATACTCTTCTTTACCTCCACTGTGAATAGCAGTTTAATTTCTCTGTGGTAATCAAGATCAATCATCCCACTGAGCTCAGTAACTACCTTCTTTTCCTATTGATTCAGTCATGAGGAGGCCAAAGTAGCCATGTGGCAGCCTTAACTTCCCGTTCAACGGAATCACTGTGTCTGCTGGTGCCTTCTCCTATCTTGGACCCCATTGAACACTAGCAGATTCGGGGTTACTCAGTAAATGGGCTAGGGTAACGCACCCAAATGAAGAATATGTTACCTCCAAAACCCAAAGAGTCACACTAGGTGTTGTGCCTTATTTTTTATTGTAGGAGGGGCCAGATGGAACTACTTCTATTTACTTTTGTTTCACTGTACTATACTTGTACCACTGGACCCCTAGAAATTCCACCAAGGTAGAAGACCCCTGAGTTTTTATCAGAGTTATTTCCTGCCCTCTGGCACACAGATGCCTTGACAATAAGTCTAGAGTAGTTGCTACTTTTTACTTGTTAGGTACTAATCCACATAATATTGACGTAATGGACCAGTGTGAGGACTTGTTGAAGGGAAGGACAACAAGTTCTCAATTCCTGAGAACTAAACTATAACATAGGGTAGCAGAATTGTCCTACTTCTGGGGAAGGACAATAAAGGTACATTGCTGGCCTTTCCAACTGAAAATAAACTGCTTCTGGTGGTCTTTCCTAACAGATCTGAAGAGAAAAAAAAAAAAAAAAAAAAAAGCTTTCCAGATCCCTAGCTGCATGTCAGTTACCAGGGGATGTGCTAACTTCCTCATGTAACAAAACCACAGCTGGTACAGCAGCTACAAGTGGAAGGAGTCACCACTGGCTTCAGTTTACAGTAAACCATTATCATTCTCTAAGACTCATTTGCTTTCTAGCAATAGGCAAGTTAAATAGGGATGTGGTGGGAATAACCACCTCTGCATCCTTCAGATCAATCATTGTATCACTAATCTCTGCAATCCCTTCAGAAGTGTGGGGTTGTTTTTGATTTATTGTTTTCCTAGGTAGAGATAGTTCTAATGGCTCCTATCTGACCTCCCCATCATAATAGACCTCACTCCACCGATTAGAGATTCTGCCAGTTTTTCTGTATATCGGTTCCAATCATACATTCTAGAACCAGAAACAACTAAAGGGTGGGTTCAGTATCCACTGGGCCTATTGTAAGATTAAAAACAAAAACAAAAACAAAAAAACAACTGAGCTGAAATTCCATTGATCACCGGACTTCTTTAAGCTTCTATTCTAAGTGGACCAAAAAGTGATGTTTTGAGGCTCCTGGAATTAGTGTCAATCCAGAGCCAGTGTCCAATTAGCCCCAAAGTCTGATTATTTTCTTTTCCCCAGTGCACAATTACTCTGGTGAAGTGCCATAGGTCCTTTTGGGGAAGGCTGGGAGAAAGATTAATAGTATAAATCTTTGGCAGAGTTCAAGGATTCTTCCTCAAGAGGACCTAGCCTCCCCTTCATTCAAGGGGTTCATGTCTATAACTAGCTAAAAGTTGGGAATTGATTGGGGGAGCACTATTCTCTCTTTTTACAGTTCAGAGTTTTGTTCACTTGACTTAGAATTTTTCCTCTTATACATATCAAGTGACAATGCAGTAGACTTCCCATCAGCTTCATTTCCACACCACCATGATGAACAGCCAGAACCATAGCTCTCTGTGAGTCAGAATGTTCTGATTACTGCCTTGACTATTATCCACAATAGTAACCACACCCCCTTTGCCTTTGGTACCTAAGTGCTGTCAATGGTATCCAATTATCCCTATTGCATTTAGGTGCATTTAGGTTTCCCAATTCAGTGGCATCAGATTCCACTGTAATTTCTAACCTAAAGAGAACAATCACATAGCTCTTCAAGGAAGCTATTATCTCCTCACAGATATATTTCTCACAGTCATGAAAGATAAGTCTCATGGGCCCTTCCAGAGGAGATGAGAAGATCTCAACTGATAATTCCACTCTAAAATTCCGATAAGCCTTGGACGCCTTCATCTATAATATACCAAGGAAGTCCTGGCATTTCATCTTCATTTAGTGTCAGCCACCTTTTGGTCCATGTTTCAGCCAACCAACCCAACAAACTATTAGAGCCCTGTCTAACCATCCCCCTACCCCACCACCATGCCCCATCACCACCACCACCAAACTATAGTATTAAGTCTAAAATATCTGCTTGGTGGACCTATATAAATAAGTTCGGCCTCATCCAACTTTATGTCCCTTTTACAATTATCTCATACCCTTATTATCCATCCCATACATATTCCCTGGGTTTATATCTGTATAAATTAGAAAAAAATCTATTTAGTTCTTTTACAGTGTAGTGTACCTATTTATGGGTCACACTTTCTACATCACCTTTTGCGTCCTACTGGGACTTGAGTCGAGGTGCATGTCTGGAAACAAAGATAGATGGTGGGATGGTTTCTGAGGAGAACTAGTGGTGCACAACAGGCAACAGCTTCCAGGAGGTCTGTCAGCTTCCTTGGGAAATGCATGGTTAACCTACTCAGAGTGGGATGAAAAGGCTGCTTTTACTGGCAAAAGATACAAATTGGTGGAATGAAATTTAGAAATTCAATGTCTCAGCTTTATCAGGAATTTCCCAAATGTCTCTATTCCAATTTTTAGGGTCCAAGGGGTGTGACAACTAGATATCATGTGAGGCATGGTATCAGCCCTCAGGACACTCCTTACAAAAATGTACCACTGAACCAAGTCAGGAAGAATCATCAAACAAGCCCAAACTGATAAGCATTCTACAAAAACCAACAACTGTTTAAAAATCTTCAAATCATGAAAGACAAAAAAGCCTGGGCTGTCACAGATAGGAGGAGACTAAAGAATTCTGGCAACTAAACGCAAAGTTGGCTCCTGGATTGGATTCTGAACCAATAAAAATTTGTTTTGCTCTTAAGGACATTAGTGGTGCAGGTGGTAAATCTGAGTAAGTTCCATACACACTGAGGCCTCGGGGGAAGCAGGAGTTGAGGACAGAGTATGAAAAAGATACTGTAGGAATAAAAAGAAAACAACAATCAAAGCAAGAGGGAGTGAAGATTTCTAGTTTTATTGTTTCACATCAGGCTGGGTTTACAACAAGGTAAGCTGTGAAAGGTGTAGGGTCTGTGCTATGGATTCCTATGGCAGCCATGCATATGGGGGAAAAGGTGAGTAAATGGGGTTGGGGGAGGGGTAGTGGCTCCTGGACACCAGGGAAAAGGGATCCTGTGGGCCACAACACAAGGCTTCACTCAGACCCCTGAACCATATGGGCAGAAGCAGCAGGAAAATAGGAGCAAGAGGAAGGATTTGTTTACTCGCTATCCTCAAGCATACTTTTCTTCGCACAGGGTCCCCATCAGCAGCAGCCTCCAGAGGACTGACTGCTGCCTCCTCCACAGCAGCCAGAGCCCCCCGAGGGCTGGCTGCAGCATCCTGAGCCCCCTGAGGGCTGGCTGCAGCAGCCAGAGCTCTGGTGTCTACGACGGTGGGACCTGTGTCGCCTGTGGTGGCTCAGGCAGCACCCGCCACCCCCAGAGCTACAGCAGCCACCACCCCCAGAGCTACAGCAGCTGCCACCCCCAGAGCTGGAGCCACAGCAGCCCCCAGAGCTAACACTGCAGCAGGAAGAGACTGGGGGGCACTTTGGGGGACACTTTGGGGGGCACTTGGGGGTGGGACACTTGGGAGGGGGCTGGCACTGCTGCTGGTTCTGCTGGCAGGACATCTGGGCTGGCGGGGTCAGGAGCTGAGGGAGAGAGTTACACAGTCAGACCCAGGACCCAGAGCCCCCCTGCCCCACTCCTTCCTGTCTGCAATTTCATTTCCAGTGCCTTTATTTGATGAACAGTTTAAATGGAGTCCTGGTTAAGCCAACAGAGAAACTTTAATTATTTCTACCAGTTCTCCGAATGCTCTCATATCATCTCTGAAGTGCTTCATCTGTTATATAATTAGAGAACTGAAGTCAAAATATGCTAAGGAAAAGTGCTCAAAATCAAACATCTAGAGGAGAAATTCTACAGCAAAAATCACGGAAATACTTAATCTAGGCAGCAGTTTAGAAATGGAATTGCTTCTTTGGGGAAAACAGTCATTCCCTCTTGGAGAACTTTCTAGATATCCCGGTCCAGTAGGGACATAGAAGTTCACACCCGCAAAGGACATTGGAGATTGGCTGGAAGAATGAGCTGAGGCAAAAGATAACTTACTGTAAACTGGGACTTGCACCAGGCCTCTGACTGGTCCCACTGCTCTGGTATCCTGCACACACTCACCTCAAACTAACACCTCAGCATCAAGATTTGAGTTGTTCTACTCTAACTCTGAAGCCCTTTTGTCTGAGTGCTTAAATAAGTCAGTCAGCTGTGATTTCCTCTCTGCTGGCTGAGTGTCCCTGTTCCCATCTTTACTTTTCCCGGGAGGGATAGTTACGCTTTCAAAGATAAGGCTCCCTTTTGACAACAGTTGCAGCTTGGTAAGGTGGTAGATGCTGCAAATTCTTCCAACCAGAGACCAACAACTACAGATCAGTTTGTTTTTTCTAGAGTACTGTCAACACTCACACAGTTGCTCCTGCTCATGTTCCCAGCCTTCCTTGCTCCTTGCCCCTCCCTCAGTGTCCCTGTGGCTTGTTCTTTGCTAACAGGAACCCAATCTCATCCTCTACTCACTGTCACCCCCTCCCAACACACACACACACACATGCACTGCAAAGGCCCTAACCCCCCCTGCCCCCTGCCCCCTGCTCTGGTCTGAGCTCCCTCTGTGAAAGGCTCTGCTCTCAGTCCCAAGGGACACTTACCGGTCCACAGGCAGCACTGGGTTTGTCAGCACCTCAGGAGAGGAGGGTATAGAGGTGCCCTGACCATGAGGCCCTTTTATCCTGGCTTTGGGCTCTGCCCTCAGCCTGTGAGACAGAACCTGGGCATGAGGGGACTGCCTCCTGCCACCCACATGGTCCTGTGACCGGTGGTGACTGGCAGCTGCTCCCTCCCTGCCTTCCTCCATGGGAACTCAGGATAGCTACTCCCAGCTTGTAATAGGGCTGCTTAGAAATGAGGGTGTGGGTTTATTCCTACCACCAATTGCCACTTAGGACCCTAGCCTCTTATTCTTGGATACCATACTCCCAACCCCAACATCCTTTCTTTACTCCCAAATGTTAATTTAGTGATTACAATCAACCTGGTTTACACCAAATTTAAAATTATTCCTTCATGCTTTATTCCATGCTGGTAATCGTCACTGGTTAAATATTGTGTTGTGTATGGTTTTAACTTAACAGAAATGGCATAATACTTGAGACTCTCGTCTACACTTGCTCTCTTCTTTAAACATTATTTTTGTGTATTATTCAAGTTGATCTGTGTAGCTGTCATTTATTCATTTTCACAGCTTCATAGTATCCACCTTATGAGCACAGCGTGATTTTGATATCCTGTCCCTTTTAGATGAGCACTGAAGTTGTTTTGCACTATTTGCTGTATAAATACTTCATCTATGGGGATTTGTGTGTGTGTCTACTTGGTTAAATGTTGAAGAGACTCTCCAAGTTAATCATCTATAAGTAGATGTTAAATTTTCAATCATACCCATCCCTCTAATTTGCTCTTGCCAATTTCTGTTTCCACTTACGGTTTATAAGAATCACTCTTTTGTACATTGTTGCTAAACTTAAATAACTGCCATTTTATGTACATTAACTAATGTATCCTTATACTTCTAATATGTGTTTCTTGCATAGTAATGATCATGAACATCTTTTTATGTTTGCTGGTCATTTGGTTTCCTTTTCTATGAATTATCTGTTCTTTTAAAAAAAAATTCTAGTCTCTTTTTGTTAAGATCTGTAAGTTCTTCACATATTCTGGTTTCTAGTACAGTATTAGTAAATGATTTGTGAACATCTTTCATCTTGTTTGCTTTTAATTGTGTAATTTGATGAGCAGGTATTTTGTTTTTAGTATAGCCCTATCTGTGCAACATTAACAATGTTATTTGCCCTTTTCATGACTTTAAGAAGTCTCAACCACTCATACGCTCAGAAACCTGAACTTTTCTGTTTCCTTTAAAAAGTTGTGAAAACTCATATTCTGTTTAAAATTAAGGTTTTCTTTAACACAGAATGGAATTTTTTATACATTTTATATTTATTTTAACCTTCTTTTCTAAATGGGTAATCAGTTGTCTATCATAATCAGATATTTCATTTTCCCCACTAATTTGAAATACCTCCTTAGTCCTGACTGAGTTTCCACATTTGTGTAGCTCTGTAACTGGCCTGATCATTCTTTTCATTGCCAATTTGTTTATCCCAGTGAGGCTATTCTGCTGCCTGATTACTGTAAGTTCGTAATCAATTGTGATATCACATAGGTTCCATAACTTTGCTCCCCGCCCCCCCACTTAAGATTGTGTTGGTAATTACAAGAACTTTGCTCTTTCATATAAAATTCAGAGGTAGCTTGTCATATGCCATAAATGAAAATAAAGAAAAAGAAAATATCTTTAGAATTTTATAGAAATATCACTAAATTCATTCATTTATAAATGAAGGATTGTAAGATTTTTTTCATAATTTTCCTTTTGAACCATCCATGAATATGGTGTATCTCTCTTTTGGTAGTCCACAATGCCTTTCATTAAAGTCTCCACATTTTGTCAAAAATATTTTACACTAATATTTTAAACACTATAATTTTTGCTATTTTAAATAACAACTTTTACAATTATAATTTTAAATTATTTGTCTCTGGTAAATATAAATATAAATTATTCTTTTTCCGATCTTTTATCTTACAACTTTTCTAACTCTTCTTATTATTTTTATTTCTTGTAATCATTTGTATGTACATCATTTTCTTTATCACATCTTTTCTTTCTCCTTGGGTTACATACTTAGAAGCTTAATTGCTATATAAAAGCAATTATGCTCATTTTAAAGTATGCTCATTTTAAATTTTAATTTGTATATGTAACAACTATGTGTTGAATAATGAATCAACAACACTCTTCAGTGTGCTCTTGGAGAAAAACTCTCAATCACTCCTGTCTCCCTGGCCTCTGGTTGCACTCTGAGCTCACCCGACCTGTGATGAGCATCTCTGTCTCTGGCACACAGCCCCATTTGGAGTCTCCAAACCCAGCAGATCCCTGCTGCTCTTCCAGGGGGTTCTCCCCAGATCTGTCACTTTGGGGGTCCCTGCTCAAAGAACAGTGTCCTAACTGTGCTATAGATCACAGTTTAAGATAACCCTGAGTTGAGAGCTCACTCCTCAGCTCCTTCTCTATAGCCAGCTTCCCTGCTCTAATACTTGTGAGCTCTGTGATACTCAGACACCCCCAATCCTTCTGTGACCCCGTGGGTCCTGAGACCACACTGTCTACCACATTGTAGTTTGCTGTTCCAATGTTGGGGTCATAGATATTTACAGTTGTTAGTTTTTCTTGTTGGATAGACACTTTAAGTATGATATAATGTCCCTTTACAACACCTACTACAGTCTTTGGTTTAAAATCTAATTTCTCTGATACAGGAATTGCTACTCCAACTTTCTTTTGAAGTCCGTTAGCATGATAAATTGTTCTCCATCCCCTCACTCTCAATCTGGAGGTGGCTTTATGTTCAAAATTTGTCTCTTCTAGACAGCATATGGATGGGTCCTGCTTTTTTTATCCAATCTAAAACTGTGTTCCCTTTTATGGGAGCATTTATCCTGTTCACATTGAGAGTAACTATTGAAAGATATGTTTTGTTGACTGTTTCCTTTGCTGTGCAGAAACATTTTACTTGACCAAGTCCTCAAAGTACATTTTTGCTTTTTTTTTTTTTCCTTTGCCTTTGGAGACATGCCTTGAAAGAAGTTGCTGTGGTCGATGTTGAAGAGGTTACTTCCTATGTTCTCCTCTAGGATTTTGATAGATTTTTGCCTCCAATTGAGATCTTTTATCCATATTGAGTTATCTTTAAAAATGAATCTTGGAATACTACATCCAAAACTAATGATGTACTGTATGGTGACTGACATAAATAAATAAATAAATAAATAAATAAATAAATAAATAAATTTAAGTGTCATCATTACTCATTACTTTAGTATCTGTTTCTATATATTGTCTCTGTAAACTTCTGGTCTATATTAGTTTTGAGGCCTTTCTTCTTTAATAGAATTCCCTTTAATATTTATTGTAAAGCCATCTATGAGAAGCCCATAGTGAATATCATTCTCAATGGGGAAAAGATGGAGAGCTTTTCCCTTAAGGTCAGGAATGTGACCGGGATGTCCACTGTAACCACTACTGTTCAACAGTCTTAGCCTCAGCAATCAGACAACAAAAAGAAATAAAAGGCATTCAGTTTGCAAAGAGGAAGTCAAACTCTCTCTCTTTGCCAATGACATGATATTTTATGTGGAAAACCCAAAAGACTCCACCTCCAAATTACTAGAACTCATACAACAATTCAGCAACATGAAAGTATAAAAAATCAATACACAGAAATCAGTTGGCATTTCAATACACTATCAATGTGACTGAAGAAATAAAAATTAAAGAATTGGTCCCATTTATGATAGCACTGAAAAACATAAAATAGCTAGGAATAAACCTAACAAACAAAGAGCTAAAGGATCTATAGTCTAGAAACTATAGAACACTTATGAAAGAAGTTGAGGAAGACACAAAGAGAAGGAAAACATTCCATGCTCATGGGCTAGAAGAAAAAATATTATTAAAATGTCTGTGCTGCCCAGAGAAATTTAACTTTCAGTGCAATCCCTTTCAAAATACCATCAACATTTTTCACAGAGCTGTAACAGACAATCCTAAAATTTGTATGGAACCAAAAAGACCCAGAATCATCAGGGGATTGTTGAAAAAGAAAACCAAAACTAGGGGTATCACAATGCTAGACTTCAAGCAATATTACAAATCTGTGATCATCAAGACAGCATAATATTGACACAAAAATAGACACATAGGTCAATGGAAAAAAATACAGAGCCCAGAAATAATCCTTTAACTCTATGGCCAACTAATCTTCAACAAAGCAGGAAAGAATATCCAATGGAAAAAAGAGAGTCTCTTCAATAAATGGTGCTGGGAAAATTGGACAGCCACATGCAGAAGAAAGAAAGTGGACCATTCTTTTACACCATACACAAAGATAAACTCACGTGTTTGAAACATTTCACGTGATGTTGAAAAATGTTCAACATCACTAGCTATCAGGGAAATACAAATCAAAACCACAATGAGATACCATCTTACATCAGTTAGAATGGCCAAAATTAACAAGACAGGAAACAAATTTTGGAGAGGATGTGGAGAAAGGGGAACCCTCTTACACTGTTGGTGGGAATGCAAGCTGGTACAGCCACTTAGGGAAAACGTATGGAGTCTCCTCAAGATGTTAAAAATAGAGTTACCCCTATGACCCAGCAATTGCACTACTAGGTATTTACCTCAAAGATACAGACATAGTGAAAAGAAGGGGCACATGTACCCTAATGTTCATAGCAGGAATGTCCACAGTAGCTAAACTGTGGAAGGAGCCAAGACACCCTTCAACAGATGAACAGATAAAGATGTGGTCCATATATGCAATGGAATATTATTTAGCCATTCAGAAAAGATGAATACCCACCATTTGTATCAACATGTTTGGAGCTGGAGGGGATTATGCTAAGTAAAATAGACCAAGTGGAGAGAGACAATTATCATATGGTTTCATATCATATGGTTCCATCATATGTGGAACATAAGGAATAGCTTGGAGGGCATTAGGAGAAGGAAGGGAGAAATAAAGAGTGAGGAATTAGAGGAGAGAAAAACCATGAGAGACAATAGACTACAGGAAACAAACTGAGGGTTTTAGAAGGGAAGAGACTGAGGAGATAGGCTAGCTCATGATGGGTACTAAGGGTACTACATATTGCATGGAGCACTGGGTATTACATGCAAATGAATCATGGAACACTACATCAAAAACTAATGATGTACTGTATGGTGACTGACACAACATAATAAAGTTTAAAAAAAAAGAATTAACCAAGATTCATGAACTATTTGTAGAAAGTTCAGGTATAATTTTCAAAAAGTTTTTGCCTGAAGGAGAAAGAAATTTGAGGATGAGTTGGGGCAATGTCACAAGGGAAAAGAAAAAGGAGACCAATAGAGGGATGGAATATGCATTACCCTGGTAACTTGTCTGGACCCCAAAGAAAGTCTAAGTTCAAGTTCCAGCAGAGCTATATAGGATTTGTCTGAGAAATGGTGTCAGAGTATGAGGCAGAGCCGTTTTCTTCCCCCTCCTCCTATCACCAACCATGTGACAAGCATGAATTTGATTTCCAAAATCTCTAGGCATCAAGAGAATGAATAGTGGTGGGAAAAAAAAAAAAAAAAATTCTGGGATGCAAATAGGCAAGGAAGAGTCTAGAATGGGATGGTGAACAAATTTCTTATTTTAGTTTTTCATTGGAGAAGCAGATGGCAAGGAGAGTAGTTGGGGAGTGGATTGCTCTGGTTTGGAGATCCCAGAGCAGACAACTCAGTTGGTGTCAGACGTCAGGAGGTGGAATTAGGGGAGAGGACTCAGGCTTTTGAGTCCCAAGGCAGAGGGACCTCCCAGCCCAGAGGTCAAAACCTTCACTGGACAGGCCCAGGAGGACCAGGAGCTGGAGGAAGAGTTTGGTCATTTGCTGTCCACAACTGTGCTCTCCTTGGCCCAGGGTCCTTAGCAGCAGCCTTCAGAGGACTGACTGCTGCCCCCTCCACAGCAGCCAGAGCCCCAACACCCCGCCCCACCCCGCAGAGGGTGGCTGCAGCATCCTGAGCCTTCTGAGGGCTGGCTGCAGCAGCCAGAGCTCTCATGTCTATGATGGTGGGACCTGTGTCGCCTGTGGTGGCTTGTGCAGTAGCTGCCACCCCCAGGAGCTAGAGCTGCAACAGCCCCCAGAACTGACACTGTATCAGGAAGAGACTGGAGGGCACTTTGTGGGACACTTTGGGAAGCACTTGGGGGTGGGGCAATTGGATGGGCCCTTGGGAGGGGGCTGGCACTGTTGCTGATTCTGCTGGCAGGACATCTTGGCAGGCAGGTTCAGGAGCTGAGGGAAAGTCCCACAGCAAGTTAGAACCAGGACACAGTTCTCCCTTGTTTTACCATTCTTTAACCTACATTTTAAAAAGCATGTACAAGATAAGCCATGGGGTAATTATCTCTAAAATAGTTGTCAATGCTCTGACATTATTTCATTTGATGCTTAGGAACTTCTCATAAAACAGACATGGTGACCTTCTCTAAATAAATGCACAGAGGACGGCTATATCAACAAAGTAATTCAGTGACTTTAAGTGGGGAAGGCAAAACGTGCGTTCACAAATTGTGACTTGAGTCCATGCTCTGCACACTGCCAAATTCTGAAAATACCCCACCTTGGAGCCAGGTCGGAGTGACAGTGCTCTTTGCTGAACAAGAAATAAGGGTTTCCTTTTGGAGGAATTTTGCAGCTGGCTTTTCAACAGATATATATTATTATCATATATTATATGCTATGTATAATATCATATAAATTACCATATAATTATATACAATACATATACATACATTTATATTTGGGTTAACCAGCTTGTATGATGATCCTTGGCATATATATACATATATATAAAACAGGTTACCCAAATCATTCTAGAAATGTAGAAGTGAGGCAAGACCTAACTGTGGGAAGTTGGGATATGCTATGTACCCTTTACAGCACACAGCCTCCTTTGTTTTCCACACCTTAGCACCATAAATTTCAATTTGTTTTTCACTATCCAATTTTGGGGCTTCTGGTGCAGTTGCTCAGACACCCCTCCTGACCTGCTAGCGACACGTGCTGGGGGTAAGATCCATGCATGTCTAGATTTATGCTTCCTCTTTTCTACTGTTTGAGAGTCACTGTGACTCCAGTAGAAACTTTGGGCAAGAGACACGGTTGATTTCACCAAAGTAAACTCTTCCTTCTCAAAGGAAGAAACTTTTAACTTACCAAAAAAAACTGAGAAACTTAAAAAGATATAGAACTGATTTTATTTAAAGCACAGACACACTAATCATCTTGTTGTCTCCTATCTCTCCTGTCTCATAGCTCATCTCCCTTCTTCAGAATTTCTAGACTTTCTGTCCCTCTCTATCTACCCTGCTCAAGGCTCTGCCCTACCTTCCCTTTGCTGTGGTCTGAGCTCCCTCTGTGGAAGGCTCTACTCTCAGTCCCAAGGGACACTTACGGGTGCACAGGCAGCACTGGGTCTGTCAGTACCTCAGGAGAGGAGGGTATGAAGGTGTTCTGACCTGGAGGCCCTTTTTCCTGGCCTTGGGTTTTGCCCCTCAGCCTGTGAGACAGGACCTGGGCATGACAGGACTGCCACCTCCTGTCACCCACATGTTCCTGTGACAGGTGGTAACTGGCTGCTCCTTCCTGCCACCTTCCACAGCGCTTGGGGCAGCTGTTCCCAGCTGGTAATAGGACCACTTAGAAATGGGGTAGAGGGTAAATTCTCACATCACCAGCCACCTTATTTTCCTCAGTGATTCCTGACTCTCATTCTCTTTCTTGGGTCTTGGTCCCCCCTCACCTTCCCCTTCTCCCTCCTGCAATGTTAATTCATTAGCTCTAGGCCTCCTAGATTGAACAATGAAACAAAGATGCTTCCAAGCTTTTTCACATATGTTCTTATCACTTTGCCATTGGGAATGTGCATTTGAACAGGCGTCTGTGTCTGTGTCTGTTTCTAAATGTCTCTATGCTCTAGGTGTGTGTTATACTGAGCTCACATTCCAAAACTGATGTACCTCTTAAAATCAACTCGAGGTGGGAAAATTATTTAGGAGTTAGGTTTGGGACTCTGATGTGGCATCATGCTGGGCATGAATTCTAACTCTGACACTATTTATATAACTTAGGGCAAATCTTTTAACCTCTCTGCCCTAGTCTCCTCATCTGTGAAATGGTGACTCTGATAACCTCTGCTTCATGAGTTCGCTAGAAGTGTTAAATGGGATAACATACCTGAAATTCATACAACTTTGCTTTGCACAGTTTATGCACACCAAAAACCATCATTGTCATCATCATTTTCATTTTCCTTAATCAACTTCTTTTTTTTTTATTTGTATTTTTCATATTTTTTTTAATTTTTTTTTTATTTTTTATAAACATATATTTTTATCCCCAGGGGTACAGGTCTGTGAATCACCAGGTTTACACACTTCACAGCACTCACCAAAGCACATACCCTCCCCAATGTCCATAACCCCACCCCCCCTTATCCCAACCCCCCTCCCCCCAGGAACCCTCAGTCTGTTTTGTGAGATTAAGAGTCACTTATGGTTTGTCTCCCTCCCAATCCCATCTTGTTTCATTTATTCTTCTCCTACCCACTTAAGCCCCCATGTTGCATCACCACTTCCTCATATCAGGGAGATCATATGATAGTTGTCTTTCTCTGCTTGACTTATTTCACTAAGCAGGATACACTCTAGTTCCATCCATGTTGTCGCAAATGGCAAGATTTCATTTCTTTTGATGGCTGTCCTTAATCAACTTCTATATGCATGCTGTGGCAATCAACAGATTTTTTTCTTTTTTTGTCAAGTGCAGCATTTCCATAAGACTTCAGAATTTACAGATAGTTTTTCTATATGACTTAGGCCATCAGCATAAGACCTATGGCATGCAGACACACGTGGTGAAGACCTTAACCTGCAGAGGTCTGGCCATATGTTGCCTGAGAATGACTCTTATCTTCCTGCTTATGTCATTAAAAGGCTTACCTATAAAGGGGGCAGTCAGGATATCAATTCCTTGGCTCACACAGGTAAGCCTTATTCAGGGGCTGAGCACTGATTCTTAAGGTAATTGGCCTGAGGGTTCATATGGCTGGTGCCTCTAGCACTGTGGTACTCAAACTATCCATCAGTTTGATTAAGATCTGGGTGAGAACTTAATAGCTTATTAGGAACTTTGTAAGGACTTGTCTGCTTGCCTTGACTATGTGGTGTCAATGACTGATATTCAACTTATTAAGAGAAAAAGTTATTAAGCAAATGGTTACTTTTTAGTCTTCTCTTATCAGGGATTGGGTATGAGATCTAGAGTGGAAATAGAAGGTAAATTAAAAGTACTGCAATATGTCTCGCATTGGAAAGTTATAGAAATAACTGTGATTATTTATTTTCTAATTTATTTTGACTGTGTCTATCTATAATCTAGTAGCTGCGTAGTAAATTGTTGAAAGCGTTTAGTTCTTATAGAATCACCCTGCACTTCATACTAAGTTTTATTTTATTTTTATGTTCCTAAACCAGAAACAAGTAAACTCATGAATCATTTTTATACCCATCTAATTATTTTTTGTCACACACATTATGAGATAATAGTCTTAAAGTAGTAGTTAATTATTTCTTAAGCCTGGTGGCCCCTAAAACTATAATATAAAAGGAAAATGCAATGTTTATCCACTTCCAAATAAAACTACTCATGTGGAAAAGAACAACATGTAAACAGATTTGAAAGGGAAATGACAGATTAAGAGTAAAATTATAACATATATTCCATGAGTAAGATTAAAGTAGTTGATATGCAATTATATTTTACAAATCAACAAGGAGAAAAAATCCCAATGGAAATAATACCAAAGAGATAAACAGGCAACAAAAATGTTAGATTTTTATATATAACCAATAAATGTTTATAAAACCTAGGAAAAAAGACGTTTTGTTTTATTCTATCAAATACATGCATTCATATCAAACAGGCAAAGATTTAAAAGTTTTTAAACTGACTAGATGTGGAAGGATAAGGGTGGTATGGATAAAATGTAAATAGGGAATATCTTTTACCTTTCTTTAGGGCAAATTATTGGTCCATTCATTCAGATAATATTTACTGATGAATAAAATGATTAAAGCATAAAATGTACATAAGTTTGACCAGACAACTCCAAGTTTAGGACTTCTCTTCTATAGATATTATCACAAAAATGTGAATATCTCAATACTCAAGGATGTTGACTATTATATTTATAATATGAGAATTTGGAAAAACCTCAATACCTATAATAGATTGTAATATAGGCATGCAAAGAAATATATAGTTATTAAAATTACTTTGTGTTTCTATATTTAATCATGAAAAGATATTTCTCAACTGAAGCTGTTGCAGAACACACATTAACATATACCACGACAATTAGAAATATTATTTAAGGGGCCCCTGGGTGGCTCAGTGGGTTAAAGCCTCTGCCTTCGGCTCAGGTCATGATCCCAGAGTCCTGGGATTGAGCCCCGCATCATTGGGCTGTCTGCTCAGCAGGGAATTTGCTTTCTTCTCTCTCTCTCTGCCTGCCTTTCTGGCTGCTTGTGACCTCTGTCAAATAAATAAGTAAAATCTTTAAAAAATATTATTTAAAAATAAAACCATATATAATAACAACAAAAACAAACATATATCTAAAAATAGATGTCTCAAAAGATGTAGAAGTGGAGAAAGTTGGAAAACTACTGAAAGACATTAAAGTCTGCCACAGCAAATAGAAGGAGATGTCATGTCCATGATTTGAGGACAACATTGTCTTAAAGACGTCAGTTCTCTCTAACTCAATCTTTGGATTCCATGCAATTCCAACGAAATCACCACAGGAACTTTAAAGGAATTTTACAAGCTGATTCTATGATTAACATAAAAGAACAAAAGTCAAAGAATAGATAAGATACCCATGAAGAAGAACAAAATGTGAGAACTTGACTCACAAAATATCAAGCAATATAAGTTGGTCGAAATGAGGACCATGGGCTATTGGTGAAAGAATGATGTCAGAGGGTACTGTAATTAAAAATCAACTTGCATACATAATAATACTTGAACCATGTCATAGGCAGGATTACAGAAAAGTGGGGTAAGCAATTCAAAAAAGATGGTGCTATGCCAACTGTTTATCCATTTGGGCAATAAGTTAATACCACTACCTCACATAATAAACAAAAGTCAGTTCCATAATTGG
This sequence comes from Mustela nivalis, assembly GCF_964662115.1. Lineage (NCBI taxonomy): Eukaryota > Metazoa > Chordata > Mammalia > Carnivora > Mustelidae > Mustela > Mustela nivalis. The sequence continues at coordinate 108,403,711 of NC_139029.1, read as the reverse complement.
GAAGACCTAACGTGGAAAATGAACATTTATTAAAAAATTTCAAGAATTATTTTATATAATAACCTTATAAAGATTTGGTTGAGAGGGGTCACCTAAATAATACAAACAAGTGCATCTCAGAGACAAATACAACATAAGCAGAAAGGAGAAAACATTTGGTTATACAAAAATCAAATCATCTTTCATTAAATAATGTCAGAAAGAGTGAAAATCTAAAATATAGATTATGAGAAGATAGTTGCAACACATAAAATTGACAAGTTAATATAAAAATAACCTTACAAACCAATGAGAAGAAAGCAAAGAAGGAAAAATGAGGGAAAGTCACAAGAAATCGATTCCCAGAGGGGGAAAACTAAATAACCAACAAGTTCTGAGAAGGCTTTCCAACCTTGAGAGGAATCAGAGAAAAGCAAGAAAAAGCCATAATGGTATCCAATTCCATACCCATTATATTAGCAAGAAATTAAAATCTTGACAGTATTTATTATTGGAACCACTGTTGAAGGACAGAAATTCCCATAACCTCTGGTAAGAATATGCATTTGCATGACTTTGAGGAGCAATATGGCAATATCTAGTCAGGTTAAAAACAGACAACTTGAAGACCCACCAATCCCACTCCTAAATCTATGGACTGGATACAAAAAGGTATGTGTGAGAATGTTCAAAAAAGCAGGATTATTTATAGAGCTGGCAGCAAGACAAACATCCAACTGCAGGTGAATGCATAGGTAAAGTGTGAGTACTTTTACATTAGAATAGCATACAATAGGGAAAATAAATGAAATGAGATAGAGTCAGCTATATCTATGTAGGTAAGTGTAGCAAAGACATGGGGTATGTTTTCACATTTAGAAAGTTAAAAATACGTTATAATTAATGCTAAATAAATTATAAAGAAAATATAGTTTAGTTAAATACAAATAAATTCTATTGAAGTGCAAGTGGATGTTATATTTTTTAAATTTTATTATAAATAAGTTGTAAGTTAAAATAAATACAGTAAGGCATATAAAATACACAGGAAGGAAAAATAAAAAATATGGAATAGTGAACATCTCTAGGTAAAAGAGATATATGAGGGGGATGGTTTTAGTTATCTTTAGAATGTTTTATTTTTTAAATTTGAATAGAGAATACATATACCATTGTTCATTATACTATTAAACATCTGTATAAAATATTTTGTTTAAAAAACTATACACAAAATTTTATATATACTTATAAAGTAAGGTATTAGCTCATTATACATCATATATATTAAAATATTCAAAAATTTGCCTTTGTATTTTCTCTTACAAAACATCTTTCTTTCTTTCTTTCTTTCTTTCTTTCTTTTTAAGATTTCATTTATTTATTTGACAGAGAGAGAGATAGCGAGAAAGGGAATACAAGCAGGGGGAGTGGGCAGAGGGAGAAGCAGCCTTCCCACCAGGCAAGGAGCCTGATGCGGCACTCCATCTTAGAAGCCTGGATCACGACTGAGCCACCTAGGTGCCCCCAAAACATCTTATTTCATATGTATGTATTTATATCTATTTTTCCTTGAGATTTCTTTAGCTATGTTTATACTAGGATTTTTTTTTTTTTCTATTCTGAAATAAAATAAACACTTGGCTCTAGGTACTTTTTCCTTTATTACTTAATTTTCCCCAAAATGTTTAACTACTTAATCCCATGGAACTCATCTTTGCATATGATGTTAAATGAAGATTTATATTTCCTTTTCAATTAAGCAAATTCCCTAGCTCTATATATTGAACAATAATCTTTCTCCTATTGATTGACACCTGCTTTACCACATTTTAAATCCTTGTATGAATTCTTCTATTGTATTCAGTTATCTGATTTTCACCAGTCTCAAGTATGGGTCTAGCTGTGTAAGTCACAGACAGAGAGGAGTACTTTGCCAGTCTGGGAATTGTGGTAGGTGGAGAAGATAACTAGACTGCTGAGAGACAAAAGGAATAAGGAATTTCCTAGTATTAGGACCTCAGGACCCTGTTCTCTTAATTCTTCCCCAGGAAGGAGCTGGCTAGATGTCTGCCTGAGTTCAGGGATTCCCAAAGTCATACACAGGAAATGGTGAGTAAATGAGATCAGCTGTGTCACCTAAGCAGGTCCCTCTGCAAGTGTGGGTCAAATGATGTACTAACACTTCCTGTGACCAAACATCCATCACAGTGGAATGAACAACTGGTCTTGAGCCATTTCATCCCTTGTCTAAGAGAAGATTATGGAACTAGGTGTGACCTTAGAGTGATCTACTATGAGAAAGACATCACTCACATTACAGATAAGGGGAAGACACTAAAATGAGGTCCATGAGAGCAGGAGACAGAGACAAATCTGCTAACTTGTGGGATCCATCATCAGAAGAAAATTACACCTGCATGTGAGACTGTTCCCCTTCCCCCAGTGACCATGCAGTGGTCAGAAGTGTGTTTAGAAAGTTAGAAGAAACAACAAATGTCAGGCAGGGAATGGGGAGGACCAGGCTCCCTTCACATGCTGTGATCAGTCAACCCACAGGACTGACAAATGTGCCATAAGACCAAGTCTGGCATTGTGACTCTTTCTCACACTGGATATCCTAATTTCCAAACTGAGACTGGGTTTGTGCTTCAAAATAACAAATCACAGGGCACCTGGGTGGCTCAGTTGTTAAACCTCTGACTTCAGCTCAGGTCGTGATCCCAGGATCCTGGGATTGAGCCTCAAATTGGGCTCGATCCCAGGATCCTGGAATAGAGCCTCAAATTGGGCTCTCTGCTCAGCGGGAAGCCTGCTTCTCCCTCTTCTACTCCCCCTGCTTGTGTTCCCCTCTCTCACTGTGTCTCTTTCTGTCAAATAAATAAAATCTTAAAAAAAAAAAAAAAAAAAGAAAGACAGATTACTTTCCTTTATTTGGAAAGAGCTGTAAAGTCACTAGGTCTTCCTGGACCTTTAGGAATTAGAAGATCATTCCAATAAACACATTAGCATAGTAGTTTTTTTTTTTTAATATTTTATTTATTTATTTGTTTGACAGACAGAGATCACAAGCAGTCAGAGGTGGGAAGCAGGCTTCCTGCTGAGCAGAGAGCCCGATGTGGGGCTCAATCCCAGGACCCCGAGATCATGACCTGAGCAAAAGGCAGAGGCTTACCCCACTGAGCCACCCAGGCATCCCACAATAGCATAATATTAAAAAGTTCTATTTGTGTGACAACTATAAGCTAAGCTTGGTTAATCTGATGGTTCTAGTCAAACTGTTTAACATCCACCTGCTTAACGAAGTGCTTAGGGGAGCAGAGAAGGCTTTATAGAAGGATGATATTTTAAGTGGGCCTTCAAGGAGGGAATAGAATTACAAAATGTCCAGATGGCAGGGAAGGAATTGGACTTCAGACAGTAGAAGTAATGCTGCTAAGAGTAGTGATGATGGCAGTAGTTGTGGTACTGAGAATGGTAGTAGTAGTAATAGTAACAGCAGTGTCAATATGATAGCAATAACATTAGGAGCTACCCTTTATTGAGGATGTAAAATGTTCTAGATACCAAGCTACAGATAGTAAATTCTATGACTTCACAGATAAAAAGGCATCGAGATGATGAGCAAGTCTGAGTTCACTCTATGCAAAGTGAGTTGTTCAGTGCGGCAGGGGGCTGAGGTTTCTTGGGGCACCATGAAGGGCTAACTTTAGAAACTAAGTTGGAAACACTTTCTATTAGGTCTTAAATACAGGACTTAAGAAGCATGTGCTTTATTCTGTACAGAGCGCCTGCTTCTCAGAAGTAGAGTGACAAGTTAATACATGTGGCATAGGGACTGTGTTTGGAGGAAAAGCGTATTGAGGTTTTAGTGGAATCAGAAGAGGAAAAAAGAGGCAAGATTTGCTGGAAGGTGAATGTAACAGCAATTTTTACTTCTGGATGTACCTGGACCTAAATGAAGTACAGGAGAGGTGAGCAGGAAATGTGTATTTTCAAAATATGTCTATTTTTTCTTCTTTTGTTTTGTTAATATGATTTTTGTCTTTTTCTTTTCTGTGTGTGTGTATGTATGGTAGAGGAGGAAGGATATTTGGTGGGTAGATTAAGAATAGCAGAATGAGTACACAGAGGAAGGGGAATATGCAGAGATGGAGTTAAGGCCCCAAATGTAACCAGAAACTCAACATTTATATTTACAAAAAGACACCAAACACTGAATCACAGCAATCTGCTTCAGGGCCTGGTACAAAACAGAGTGGGAAGCATTTGTCTTTCATACTCTACCTCCATTAACCTCGATTTAGGCCAGAGTGCTCCTCTGGCCCCTGAGGTACCAAGGCCACTGCCTGCAGAGGACAGGGTAGAGGAATACAGTGGCAACCCAAGTAGGAAACAATCATTCCAGAATCAGATGTTGAGTAGATTCCCAGTTTTATTGTTTCACATCAGTGAGACAGCACTGTGTGAGAAGTTGTGACATGGAATTCCTTAGGGCTTTGACATGGGAATAGAATTCAAGGCCAGTACACAGGGATGCAGGAGAGGGTCAGTTTCTAGACCCCAGGGTTGCCATATTGTCTTTGCATGTTCAGTCTTCTCTGGGAATTCTCAGACTCTGAGGCAGGCCTAGCAGAAGAAAGATGATGTTCTCAGCAGTTTGTGCTTCCAGGTCTGCTCTCCTTGCCTCAGGGTCCCCATCAGCAGCAGCCTCCAGAGGACTGACTGCTGCCTCCTCCACAGCAGCCAGAGCCCCCCGAGGGCTGGCTGCAGCATCCTGAGCCCCCTGAGGGCTGGCTGCAGCAGCCAGAGCTCTGGTGTCTACGACGGTGGGACCTGTGTCGCCTGTGGTGGCTCAGGCAGCACCCGCCACCCCCAGAGCTACAGCAGCCACCACCCCCAGAGCTACAGCAGCCGCCACCCCCAGAGCTGGAGCCACAGCAGCCCCCAGAGCTAACACTGCAGCAGGAAGAGACTGGAGGGCACTTTGGGGGACACTTTGGGGGGCACTTGGGGGTGGGACACTTGGGAGGGGGCTGGCACTGCTGCTGGTTCTGCTGGCAGGACATCTGGGCTGGCGGGGTCAGGAGCTGAGGGAGAGAGTTACACAGTCAGACCCAGGACCCAGAGCCCCCCTGCCCCACTCCTTCCTGTCTGCAATTTCATTTCCAGTGCCTTTATTTGATGAACAGTTTAAATGGAGTCCTGGTTAAGCCAACAGAGAAACTTTAATTATTTCTACCAGTTCTCCGAATGCTCTCATGTCATCTCTGAAGTGCTTCATCTGTTATATAATTAGCGAACTGAAGTCAAAATATGCTAAGGAAAAGTGCTCAAAATCAAACATCTAGAGGAGAAATTCTACAGCAAAAATCACGGAAATACTTAATCTAGGCAGCAGTTTAGAAATGGAATTGCTTCTTTGGGGAAAACAGTCATTCCCTCTTGGAGAACTTTCTAGATATCCCGGTCCAGTAGGGACATAGAAGTTCACACCCGCAAAGGACATTGGAGATTGGCTGGAAGAATGAGCTGAGGCAAAAGATAACTTACTGTAAACTGGGACTTGCACCAGGCCTCTGACTGGTCCCACTGCTCTGGTATCCTGCACACACTCACCTCAAACTAACACCTCAGCATCAAGATTTGAGTTGTTCTACTCTAACTCTGAAGCCCTTTTGTCTGAGTGCTTAAATAAGTCAGTCAGCTGTGATTTCCTCTCTGCTGGCTGAGTGTCCCTGTCCCCATCTTTACTTTTCCCGGGAGGGATAGTTACGCTTTCAAAGATAAGGCTCCCTTTTGACAACAGTTGCAGCTTGGTAAGGTGGTAGATGCTGCAAATTCTTCCAACCAGAGACCAACAACTACAGATCAGTTTGTTTTTTCTAGAGTACTGTCAACACTCACACAGTTGCTCCTGCTCATGTTCCCAGCCTTCCTTGCTCCTTGCCCCTCCCTCAGTGTCCCTGTGGCTTGTTCTTTGCTAACAGGAACCCAATCTCATCCTCTACTCACTGCCACCCCCTCCCAACACACACACACACACATGCACTGCAAAGGCCCTAATCCCCCCTGCCCCCTGCCCCCTGCTCTGGTCTGAGCTCCCTCTGTGAAAGGCTCTGCTCTCAGTCCCAAGGGACACTTTCCGGTCCACAGGCAGCACTGGGTTTGTCAGCACCTCAGGAGAGGAGGGTATAGAGGTGCCCTGACCATGAGGCCCTTTTATCCTGGCTTTGGGCTCTGCCCTCAGCCTGTGAGACAGAACCTGGGCATGAGGGGACTGCCTCCTGCCACCCACATGGTCCTGTGACCGGTGGTGACTGGCAGCTTCTCCCTCCCTGCCTTCCTCCATGGGAACTCAGGATAGCTACTCCCAGCTTGTAATAGGGCTGCTTAGAAATGAGGGTGTGGGTTTATTCCTACCACCAATTGCCACTTAGGACCCTAGCCTCTTATTCTTGGATACCATACTCCCAACCCCAACATCCTTTCTTTACTCCCAAATGTTAATTTAGTGATTACAATCAACCTGGTTTACACCAAATTTAAAATTATTCCTTCATGCTTTATTCCATGCTGGTAATCGTCACTGGTTAAATATTGTGTTGTGTATGGTTTTAACTTAACAGAAATGGCATAATACTTGAGACTCTTGTCTACACTTGCTCTCTTCTTTAAACATTATTTTTGTGTATTATTCAAGTTGATCTGTGTAGCTGTCATTTATTCATTTTCACAGCTTCATAGTATCCACCTTATGAGCACAGCGTGATTTTGATATCCTGTCCCTTTTAGATGAGCACTGAAGTTGTTTTGCACTATTTGCTGTATAAATACTTCATCTATGGGGATTTGTGTGTGTGTCTACTTGGTTAAATGTTGAAGAGACTCTCCAAGTTAATCATCTATAAGTAGATGTTAAATTTTCAATCATACCCATCCCTCTAATTTGCTCTTGCCAATTTCTGTTTCCACTTACGGTTTATAAGAATCACTCTTTTGTACATTGTTGCTAAACTTAAATAACTGCCATTTTATGTACATTAACTAATGTATCCTTATACTTCTAATATGTGTTTCTTGCATAGTAATGATCATGAACATCTTTTTATGTTTGCTGGTCATTTGGTTTCCTTTTCTATGAATTATCTGTTCTTTTAAAAAAAAATTCTAGTCTCTTTTTGTTAAGATCTGTAAGTTCTTCACATATTCTGGTTTCTAGTACAGTATTAGTAAATGATTTGTGAACATCTTTCATCTTGTTTGCTTTTAATTGTGTAATTTGATGAGCAGGTATTTTGTTTTTAGTATAGCCCTATCTGTGCAACATTAACAATGTTATTTGCCCTTTTCATGACTTTAAGAAGTCTCAACCACTCATACGCTCAGAAACCTGAACTTTTCTGTTTCCTTTAAAAAGTTGTGAAAACTCATATTCTGTTTAAAATTAAGGTTTTCTTTAACACAGAATGGAATTTTTTATACATTTTATATTTATTTTAACCTTCTTTTCTAAATGGGTAATCAGTTGTCTATCATAATCAGATATTTCATTTTCCCCACTAATTTGAAATACCTCCTTAGTCCTGACTGAGTTTCCACATTTGTGTAGCTCTGTAACTGGCCTGATCATTCTTTTCATTGCCAATTTGTTTATCCCAGTGAGGCTATTCTGCTGCCTGATTACTGTAAGTTTGTAATCAATTGTGATATCACATAGGTTCCATAACTTTGCTCCCCGCCCCCCCGCGTAAGATTGTGTTGGTAATTACAAGAACTTTGCTCTTTCATATAAAATTCAGAGGTAGCTTGTCATATGCCATAAATGAAAATAAAGAAAAAGAAAATATCTTTAGAATTTTATAGAAATATCACTAAATTCATTCATTTATAAATGAAGGATTGTAAGATTTTTTTCATAATTTTCCTTTTGAACCATCCATGAATATGGTGTATCTCTTTTTTGGTATCCACAATGCCTTTCATTAAAGTCTCCACATTTTGTCAAAAATATTTTACACTAATATTTTAAACACTATAATTTTTGCTATTTTAAATAACAACTTTTACAATTATAATTTTAAATTATTTGTCTCTGGTAAATATAAATATAAATTATTCTTTTTCCGATCTTTTATCTTACAACTTTTCTAACTCTTCCTATTATTTTTATTTCTTGTAATCATTTGTATGTACATCATTTTCTTTATCACATCTTTTCTTTCTCCTTGGGTTACATACTTAGAAGCTTAATTGCTATATAAAAGCAATTATGCTCATTTTAAAGTATGCTCATTTTAAATTTTAATTTGTATATGTAACAACTATGTGTTGAATAATGAATCAACAACACTCTTCAGTGTGCTCTTGGAGAAAAACTCTCAATCACTCCTGTCTCCCTGGCCTCTGGTTGCACTCTGAGCTCACCCGGCCTGTGATGAGCATCTCTGTCTCTGGCACACAGCCCCATTTGGAGTCTCCAAACCCAGCAGATCCCTGCTGCTCTTCCAGGGGGTTCTCCCCAGATCTGTCACTTTGGGGGTCCCTGCTCAAAGAACAGTGTCCTAACTGTGCTATGGATGACAGTTTAAGATAACCCTGAGTTGAGAGCTCACTCCTCAGCTCCTTCTCTATAGCCAGCTTCCCTGCTCTAATACTTGTGAGCTCTGTGATACTCAGACACCCCCAATCCTTCTGTGACCCCGTGGGTCCTGAGACCACACTGTCTACCACATTGTAGTTTGCTGTTCCAATGTTGGGGTCATAGATATTTACAGTTGTTAGTTTTTCTTGTTGGATAGACACTTTAAGTATGATATAATGTCCCTTTACAACACCTACTACAGTCTTTGGTTTAAAATCTAATTTCTCTGATACAGGAATTGCTACTCCAACTTTCTTTTGAAGTCCGTTAGCATGATAAATTGTTCTCCATCCCCTCACTCTCAATCTGGAGGTGGCTTTATGTTCAAAATTTGTCTCTTCTAGACAGCATATGGATGGGTCCTGCTTTTTTTATCCAATCTAAAACTGTGTTCCCTTTTATGGGAGCATTTATCCTGTTCACATTGAGAGTAACTATTGAAAGATATGTTTTGTTGACTGTTTCCTTTGCTGTGCAGAAACATTTTACTTGACCAAGTCCTCAAAGTACATTTTTGCTTTTTTTTTTTTTCCTTTGCCTTTGGAGACATGCCTTGAAAGAAGTTGCTGTGGTCGATGTTGAAGAGGTTACTTCCTATGTTCTCCTCTAGGATTTTGATAGATTTTTGCCTCCAATTGAGATCTTTTATCCATATTGAGTTATCTTTAAAAATGAATCTTGGAATACTACATCCAAAACTAATGATGTACTGTATGGTGACTGACATAAATAAATAAATAAATAAATAAATAAATAAATTTAAGTGTCATCATTACTCATTACTTTAGTATCTGTTTCTATATATTGTCTCTGTAAACTTCTGGTCTATATTAGTTTTGAGGCCTTTCTTCTTTAATAGAATTCCCTTTAATATTTATTGTAAAGCCATCTATGAGAAGCCCATAGTGAATATCATTCTCAATGGGGAAAAGATGGAGAGCTTTTCCCTTAAGGTCAGGAATGTGACCGGGATGTCCACTGTAACCACTACTGTTCAACAGTCTTAGCCTCAGCAATCAGACAACAAAAAGAAATAAAAGGCATTCAGTTTGCAAAGAGGAAGTCAAACTCTCTCTCTTTGCCAATGACATGATATTTTATGTGGAAAACCCAAAAGACTCCACCTCCAAATTACTAGAACTCATACAACAATTCAGCAACATGAAAGTATAAAAAATCAATACACAGAAATCAGTTGGCATTTCAATACACTATCAATGTGACTGAAGAAATAAAAATTAAAGAATTGGTCCCATTTATGATAGCACTGAAAAACATAAAATAGCTAGGAATAAACCTAACAAACAAAGAGCTAAAGGATCTATAGTCTAGAAACTATAGAACACTTATGAAAGAAGTTGAGGAAGACACAAAGAGAAGGAAAACATTCCATGCTCATGGGCTAGAAGAAAAAATATTATTAAAATGTCTGTGCTGCCCAGAGAAATTTAACTTTCAGTGCAATCCCTTTCAAAATACCATCAACATTTTTCACAGAGCTGTAACAGACAATCCTAAAATTTGTATGGAACCAAAAAGACCCAGAATCATCAGGGGATTGTTGAAAAAGAAAACCAAAACTAGGGGTATCACAATGCTAGACTTCAAGCAATATTACAAATCTGTGATCATCAAGACAGCATAATATTGACACAAAAATAGACACATAGGTCAATGGAAAAAAATACAGAGCCCAGAAATAATCCTTTAACTCTATGGCCAACTAATCTTCAACAAAGCAGGAAAGAATATCCAATGGAAAAAAGAGAGTCTCTTCAATAAATGGTGCTGGGAAAATTGGACAGCCACATGCAGAAGAAAGAAAGTGGACCATTCTTTTACACCATACACAAAGATAAACTCACGTGTTTGAAACATTTCACGTGATGTTGAAAAATGTTCAACATCACTAGCTATCAGGGAAATACAAATCAAAACCACAATGAGATACCATCTTACATCAGTTAGAATGGCCAAAATTAACAAGACAGGAAACAAATTTTGGAGAGGATGTGGAGAAAGGGGAACCCTCTTACACTGTTGGTGGGAATGCAAGCTGGTACAGCCACTTAGGGAAAACGTATGGAGTCTCCTCAAGATGTTAAAAATAGAGTTACCCCTATGACCCAGCAATTGCACTACTAGGTATTTACCTCAAAGATACAGACATAGTGAAAAGAAGGGGCACATGTACCCTAATGTTCATAGCAGGAATGTCCACAGTAGCTAAACTGTGGAAGGAGCCAAGACACCCTTCAACAGATGAACAGATAAAGATGTGGTCCATATATGCAATGGAATATTATTTAGCCATTCAGAAAAGATGAATACCCACCATTTGTATCAACATGTTTGGAGCTGGAGGGGATTATGCTAAGTAAAATAGACCAAGTGGAGAGAGACAATTATCATATGGTTTCATATCATATGGTTCCATCATATGTGGAACATAAGGAATAGCTTGGAGGGCATTAGGAGAAGGAAGGGAGAAATAAAGAGTGAGGAATTAGAGGAGAGAAAAACCATGAGAGACAATAGACTACAGGAAACAAACTGAGGGTTTTAGAAGGGAAGAGACTGAGGAGATAGGCTAGCTCATGATGGGTACTAAGGGTACTACATATTGCATGGAGCACTGGGTATTACATGCAAATGAATCATGGAACACTACATCAAAAACTAATGATGTACTGTATGGTGACTGACACAACATAATAAAGTTTAAAAAAAAAGAATTAACCAAGATTCATGAACTATTTGTAGAAAGTTCAGGTATAATTTTCAAAAAGTTTTTGCCTGAAGGAGAAAGAAATTTGAGGATGAGTTGGGGCAATGTCACAAGGGAAAAGAAAAAGGAGACCAATAGAGGGATGGAATATGCATTACCCTGGTAACTTGTCTGGACCCCAAAGAAAGTCTAAGTTCAAGTTCCAGCAGAGCTATATAGGATTTGTCTGAGAAATGGTGTCAGAGTATGAGGCAGAGCCGTTTTCTTCCCCCTCCTCCTATCACCAACCATGTGACAAGCATGAATTTGATTTCCAAAATCTCTAGGCATCAAGAGAATGAATAGTGGTGGGAAAAAAAAAAAAAAAATTCTGGGATGCAAATAGGCAAGGAAGAGTCTAGAATGGGATGGCGAACAAATTTCTTATTTTAGTTTTTCATTGGAGAAGCAGATGGCAAGGAGAGTAGTTGGGGAGTGGATTGCTCTGGTTTGGAGATCCCAGAGCAGACAACTCAGTTGGTGTCAGACGTCAGGAGGTGGAATTAGGGGAGAGGACTCAGGCTTCTGAGTCCCAAGGCAGAGGGACCTCCCAGCCCAGAGGTCAAAACCTTCACTGGACAGGCCCAGGAGGACCAGGAGCTGGAGGAAGAGTTTGGTCATTTGCTGTCCACAACTGTGCTCTCCTTGGCCCAGGGTCCTTAGCAGCAGCCTTCAGAGGACTGACTGCTGCCCCCTCCACAGCAGCCAGAGCCCCAACACCCCCCCCCCCCCCCGCAGAGGGTGGCTGCAGCATCCTGAGCCTTCTGAGGGCTGGCTGCAGCAGCCAGAGCTCTCATGTCTATGATGGTGGGACCTGTGTCGCCTGTGGTGGCTTGTGCAGTAGCTGCCACCCCCAGGAGCTAGAGCTGCAACAGCCCCCAGAACTGACACTGTATCAGGAAGAGACTGGAGGGCACTTTGTGGGACACTTTGGGAAGCACTTGGGGGTGGGGCAATTGGATGGGCCCTTGGGAGGGGGCTGGCACTGTTGCTGATTCTGCTGGCAGGACATCTTGGCAGGCAGGTTCAGGAGCTGAGGGAAAGTCCCACAGCAAGTTAGACCCAGGACACAGTTCTCCCTTGTTTTACCATTCTTTAACCTACATTTTAAAAAGCATGTACAAGATAAGCCATGGGGTAATTATCTCTAAAATAGTTGTCAATGCTCTGACATTATTTCATTTGATGCTTAGGAACTTCTCATAAAACAGACATGGTGACCTTCTCTAAATAAATGCACAGAGGACGGCTATATCAACAAAGTAATTCAGTGACTTTAAGTGGGGAAGGCAAAACGTGCGTTCACAAATTGTGACTTGAGTCCATGCTCTGCACACTGCCAAATTCTGAAAATACCCCACCTTGGAGCCAGGTCGGAGTGACAGTGCTCTTTGCTGAACAAGAAATAAGGGTTTCCTTTTGGAGGAATTTTGCAGCTGGCTTTTCAACAGATATATATTATTATCATATATTATATGCTATGTATAATATCATATAAATTACCATATAATTATATACAATACATATACATACATTTATATTTGGGTTAACCAGCTTGTATGATGATCCTTGGCATATATATACATATATATAAAACAGGTTACCCAAATCATTCTAGAAATGTAGAAGTGAGGCAAGACCTAACTGTGGGAAGTTGGGATATGCTATGTACCCTTTACAGCACACAGCCTCCTTTGTTTTCCACACCTTAGCACCATAAATTTCAATTTGTTTTTCACTATCCAATTTTGGGGCTTCTGGTGCAGTTGCTCAGACACCCCTCCTGACCTGCTAGCGACACGTGCTGGGGGTAAGATCCATGCATGTCTAGATTTATGCTTCCTCTTTTCTACTGTTTGAGAGTCACTGTGACTCCAGTAGAAACTTTGGGCAAGAGACACGGTTGATTTCACCAAAGTAAACTCTTCCTTCTCAAAGGAAGAAACTTTTAACTTACCAAAAAAACCTGAGAAACTTAAAAAGATATAGAACTGATTTTATTTAAAGCAGAGACACACTAATCATCTTGTTGTCTCCTATCTCTCCTGTCTCATAGCTCATCTCCCTTCTTCAGAATTTCTAGACTTTCTGTCCCTCTCTATCTACCCTGCTCAAGGCTCTGCCCTACCTTCCCTTTGCTGTGGTCTGAGCTCCCTCTGTGGAAGGCTCTACTCTCAGTCCCAAGGGACACTTACGGGTGCACAGGCAGCACTGGGTCTGTCAGTACCTCAGGAGAGGAGGGTATGAAGGTGTTCTGACCTGGAGGCCCTTTTTCCTGGCCTTGGGTTTTGCCCTCAGCCTGTGAGACAGGACCTGGGCATGACAGGACTGCCACCTCCTGTCACCCACATGTTCCTGTGACAGGTGGTAACTGGCTGCTCCTTCCTGCCACCTTCCACAGCGCTTGGGGCAGCTGCTCCCAGCTGGTAATAGGACCACTTAGAAATGGGGTAGAGGGTAAATTCTCACATCACCAGCCACCTTATTTTCCTCAGTGATCCCTGACTCTCATTCTCTTTCTTGGGTCTTGGTCCCCCCTCACCTTCCCCTTCTCCCTCCTGCAATGTTAATTCATTAGCTCTAGGCCTCCTAGATTGAACAATGAAACAAAGATGCTTCCAAGCTTTTTCACATATGTTCTTATCACTTTGCCATTGGGAATGTGCATTTGAACAGGCGTCTGTGTCTGTGTCTGTTTCTAAATGTCTCTATGCTCTAGGTGTGTGTTATACTGAGCTCACATTCCAAAACTGATGTACCTCTTAAAATCAACTCGAGGTGGGAAAATTATTTAGGAGTTAGGTTTGGGACTCTGATGTGGCATCATGCTGGGCATGAATTCTAACTCTGACACTATTTATATAACTTAGGGCAAATCTTTTAACCTCTCTGCCCTAGTCTCCTCATCTGTGAAATGGTGACTCTGATAACCTCTGCTTCATGAGTTCGCTAGAAGTGTTAAATGGGATAACATACCTGAAATTCATACAACTTTGCTTTGCACAGTTTATGCACACCAAAAACCATCATTGTCATCATCATTTTCATTTTCCTTAATCAACTTCTTTTTTTTTTATTTGTATTTTTCATATTTTTTTTAATTTTTTTTTTATTTTTTATAAACATATATTTTTATCCCCAGGGGTACAGGTCTGTGAATCACCAGGTTTACACACTTCACAGCACTCACCAAAGCACATACCCTCCCCAATGTCCATAACCCCACCCCCCCTTCTCCCAACCCCCCTCCCCCCAGGAACCCTCAGTCTGTTTTGTGAGATTAAGAGTCACTTATGGTTTGTCTCCCTCCCAATCCCATCTTGTTTCATTTATTCTTCTCCTACCCACTTAAGCCCCCATGTTGCATCACCACTTCCTCATATCAGGGAGATCATATGATAGTTGTCTTTCTCTGCTTGACTTATTTCACTAAGCAGGATACACTCTAGTTCCATCCATGTTGTCGCAAATGGCAAGATTTCATTTCTTTTGATGGCTGTCCTTAATCAACTTCTATATGCATGCTGTGGCAATCAACAGATTTTTTTCTTTTTTTGTCAAGTGCAGCATTTCCATAAGACTTCAGAATTTACAGATAGTTTTTCTATATGACTTAGGCCATCAGCATAAGACCTATGGCATGCAGACACACGTGGTGAAGACCTTAACCTGCAGAGGTCTGGCCATATGTTGCCTGAGAATGACTCTTATCTTCCTGCTTATGTCATTAAAAGGCTTACCTATAAAGGGGGCAGTCAGGATATCAATTCCTTGGCTCACACAGGTAAGCCTTATTCAGGGGCTGAGCACTGATTCTTAAGGTAATTGGCCTGAGGGTTCATATGGCTGGTGCCTCTAGCACTGTGGTACTCAAACTATCCATCAGTTTGATTAAGATCTGGGTGAGAACTTAATAGCTTATTAGGAACTTTGTAAGGACTTGTCTGCTTGCCTTGACTATGTGGTGTCAATGACTGATATTCAACTTATTAAGAGAAAAAGTTATTAAGCAAATGGTTACTTTTTAGTCTTCTCTTATCAGGGATTGGGTATGAGATCTAGAGTGGAAATAGAAGGTAAATTAAAAGTACTGCAATATGTCTCGCATTGGAAAGTTATAGAAATAACTGTGATTATTTATTTTCTAATTTATTTTGACTGTGTCTATCTATAATCTAGTAGCTGCGTAGTAAATTGTTGAAAGCGTTTAGTTCTTATAGAATCACCCTGCACTTCATACTAAGTTTTATTTTATTTTTATGTTCCTAAACCAGAAACAAGTAAACTCATGAATCATTTTTATACCCATCTAATTATTTTTTGTCACACACATTATGAGATAATAGTCTTAAAGTAGTAGTTAATTATTTCTTAAGCCTGGTGGCCCCTAAAACTATAATATAAAAGGAAAATGCAATGTTTATCCACTTCCAAATAAAACTACTCATGTGGAAAAGAACAACATGTAAACAGATTTGAAAGGGAAATGACAGATTAAGAGTAAAATTATAACATATATTCCATGAGTAAGATTAAAGTAGTTGATATGCAATTATATTTTACAAATCAACAAGGAGAAAAAATCCCAATGGAAATAATACCAAAGAGATAAACAGGCAACAAAAATGTTAGATTTTTATATATAACCAATAAATGTTTATAAAACCTAGGAAAAAAGACGTTTTGTTTTATTCTATCAAATACATGCATTCATATCAAACAGGCAAAGATTTAAAAGTTTTTAAACTGACTAGATGTGGAAGGATAAGGGTGGTATGGATAAAATGTAAATAGGGAATATCTTTTACCTTTCTTTAGGGCAAATTATTGGTCCATTCATTCAGATAATATTTACTGATGAATAAAATGATTAAAGCATAAAATGTACATAAGTTTGACCAGACAACTCCAAGTTTAGGACTTCTCTTCTATAGATATTATCACAAAAATGTGAATATCTCAATACTCAAGGATGTTGACTATTATATTTATAATATGAGAATTTGGAAAAACCTCAATACCTATAATAGATTGTAATATAGGCATGCAAAGAAATATATAGTTATTAAAATTACTTTGTGTTTCTATATTTAATCATGAAAAGATATTTCTCAACTGAAGCTGTTGCAGAACACACATTAACATATACCACGACAATTAGAAATATTATTTAAGGGGCCCCTGGGTGGCTCAGTGGGTTAAAGCCTCTGCCTTCGGCTCAGGTCATGATCCCAGAGTCCTGGGATTGAGCCCCGCATCATTGGGCTGTCTGCTCAGCAGGGAATTTGCTTTCTTCTCTCTCTCTCTGCCTGCCTTTCTGGCTGCTTGTGACCTCTGTCAAATAAATAAGTAAAATCTTTAAAAAATATTATTTAAAAATAAAACCATATATAATAACAACAAAAACAAACATATATCTAAAAATAGATGTCTCAAAAGATGTAGAAGTGGAGAAAGTTGGAAAACTACTGAAAGACATTAAAGTCTGCCACAGCAAATAGAAGGAGATGTCATGTCCATGATTTGAGGACAACATTGTCTTAAAGACGTCAGTTCTCTCTAACTCAATCTTTGGATTCCATGCAATTCCAACGAAATCACCACAGGAACTTTAAAGGAATTTTACAAGCTGATTCTATGATTAACATAAAAGAACAAAAGTCAAAGAATAGATAAGATACCCATGAAGAAGAACAAAATGTGAGAACTTGACTCACAAAATATCAAGCAATATAAGTTGGTCGAAATGAGGACCATGGGCTATTGGTGAAAGAATGATGTCAGAGGGTACTGTAATTAAAAATCAACTTGCATACATAATAATACTTGAACCATGTCATAGGCAGGATTACAGAAAAGTGGGGTAAGCAATTCAAAAAAGATGGTGCTATGCCAACTGTTTATCCATTTGGGCAATAAGTTAATACCACTACCTCACATAATAAACAAAAGTCAGTTCCATAATTGGGAAGACCTAACGTGGAAAATGAACATTTATTAAAAAATTTCAAGAATTATTTTATATAATAACCTTATAAAGATTTGGTTGAGAGGGGTCACCTAAATAATACAAACAAGTGCATCTCAGAGACAAATACAACATAAGCAGAAAGGAGAAAACATTTGGTTATACAAAAATCAAATCATCTTTCATTAAATAATGTCAGAAAGAGTGAAAATCTAAAATATAGATTATGAGAAGATAGTTGCAACACATAAAATTGACAAGTTAATATAAAAATAACCTTACAAACCAATGAGAAGAAAGCAAAGAAGGAAAAATGAGGGAAAGTCACAAGAAATCGATTCCCAGAGGGGGAAAACTAAATAACCAACAAGTTCTGAGAAGGCTTTCCAACCTTGAGAGGAATCAGAGAAAAGCAAGAAAAAGCCATAATGGTATCCAATTCCATACCCATTATATTAGCAAGAAATTAAAATCTTGACAGTATTTATTATTGGAACCACTGTTGAAGGACAGAAATTCCCATAACCTCTGGTAAGAATATGCATTTGCATGACTTTGAGGAGCAATATGGCAATATCTAGTCAGGTTAAAAACAGACAACTTGAAGACCCACCAATCCCACTCCTAAATCTATGGACTGGATACAAAAAGGTATGTGTGAGAATGTTCAAAAAAGCAGGATTATTTATAGAGCTGGCAGCAAGACAAACATCCAACTGCAGGTGAATGCATAGGTAAAGTGTGAGTACTTTTACATTAGAATAGCATACAATAGGGAAAATAAATGAAATGAGATAGAGTCAGCTATATCTATGTAGGTAAGTGTAGCAAAGACATGGGGTATGTTTTCACATTTAGAAAGTTAAAAATACGTTATAATTAATGCTAAATAAATTATAAAGAAAATATAGTTTAGTTAAATACAAATAAATTCTATTGAAGTGCAAGTGGATGTTATATTTTTAAAATTTTATTATAAATAAGTTGTAAGTTAAAATAAATACAGTAAGGCATATAAAATACACAGGAAGGAAAAATAAAAAATATGGAATAGTGAACATCTCTAGGTAAAAGAGATATATGAGGGGGATGGTTTTAGTTATCTTTAGAATGTTTTATTTTTTAAATTTGAATAGAGAATACATATACCATTGTTCATTATACTATTAAACATCTGTATAAAATATTTTGTTTAAAAAACTATACACAAAATTTTATATATACTTATAAAGTAAGGTATTAGTTCATTATACATCATATATATTAAAATATTCAAAAATTTGCCTTTGTATTTTCTCTTACAAAACATCTTTCTTTCTTTCTTTCTTTCTTTCTTTCTTTCTTTCTTTCTTTCTTTCTTTCTTTCTTTTTAAGATTTCATTTATTTATTTGACAGAGAGAGAGATAGCGAGAGAGGGAATACAAGCAGGGGGAATGGGCAGAGGGAGAAGCAGCCTTCCCACCAGGCAAGGAGCCTGATGCGGCACTCCATCTTAGAAGCCTGGATCACGACTGAGCCACCTAGGTGTCCCCAAAACATCTTATTTCATATGTATGTATTTATATCTATTTTTCCTTGAGATTTCTTTAGCTATGTTTATACTAGGAATTTTTTTTTTCTATTCTGAAATAAAATAAACACTTGGCTCTAGGTACTTTTTCCTTTATTACTTAATTTTCCCCAAAATGTTTAACTACTTAATCCCATGGAACTCATCTTTGCATATGATGTTAAATGAAGATTTATATTTCCTTTTCAATTAAGCAAATTCCCTAGCTCTATATATTGAACAATAATCTTTCTCCTATTGATTGACACCTGCTTTACCACATTTTAAATCCTTGTATGAATTCTTCTATTGTATTCAGTTATCTGATTTTCACCAGTCTCAAGTATGGGTCTAGCTGTGTAAGTCACAGACAGAGAGGAGTACTTTGCCAGTCTGGGAATTGTGGTAGGTGGAGAAGATAACTAGACTGCTGAGAGACAAAAGGAATAAGGAATTTCCTAGTATTAGGACCTCAGGACCCTGTTCTCTTAATTCTTCCCCAGGAAGGAGCTGGCTAGATGTCTGCCTGAGTTCAGGGATTCCCAAAGTCATACACAGGAAATGGTGAGTAAATGAGATCAGCTGTGTCACCTAAGCAGGTCCCTCTGCAAGTGTGGGTCAAATGATGTACTAACACTTCCTGTGACCAAACATCCATCACAGTGGAATGAACAACTGGTCTTGAGCCATTTCATCCCTTGTCTAAGAGAAGATTATGGAACTAGGTGTGACCTTAGAGTGATCTACTATGAGAAAGACATCACTCACATTACAGATAAGGGGAAGACACTAAAATGAGGTCCATGAGAGCAGGAGACAGAGACAAATCTGCTAACTTGTGGGATCCATCATCAGAAGAAAATTACACCTGCATGTGAGACTGTTCCCCTTCCCCCAGTGACCATGCAGTGGTCAGAAGTGTGTTTAGAAAGTTAGAAGAAACAACAAATGTCAGGCAGGGAATGGGGAGGACCAGGCTCCCTTCACATGCTGTGATCAGTCAACCCACAGGACTGACAAATGTGCCATAAGACCAAGTCTGGCATTGTGACTCTTTCTCACACTGGATATCCTAATTTCCAAACTGAGACTGGGTTTGTGCTTCAAAATAACAAATCACAGGGCACCTGGGTGGCTCAGTTGTTAAACCTCTGACTTCAGCTCAGGTCGTGATCCCAGGATCCTGGGATTGAGCCTCAAATTGGGCTCGATCCCAGGATCCTGGAATAGAGCCTCAAATTGGGCTCTCTGCTCAGCGGGAAGCCTGCTTCTCCCTCTTCTACTCCCCCTGCTTGTGTTCCCCTCTCTCACTGTGTCTCTTTCTGTCAAATAAATAAAATCTTAAAAAAAAAAAAAAAAAAAGAAAGACAGATTACTTTCCTTTATTTGGAAAGAGCTGTAAAGTCACTAGGTCTTCCTGGACCTTTAGGAATTAGAAGATCATTCCAATAAACACATTAGCATAGTAGTTTTTTTTTTTTTAATATTTTATTTATTTATTTGTTTGACAGACAGAGATCACAAGCAGTCAGAGGTGGGAAGCAGGCTTCCTGCTGAGCAGAGAGCCCGATGTGGGGCTCAATCCCAGGACCCCGAGATCATGACCTGAGCAAAAGGCAGAGGCTTACCCCACTGAGCCACCCAGGCATCCCACAATAGCATAATATTAAAAAGTTCTATTTGTGTGACAACTATAAGCTAAGCTTGGTTAATCTGATGGTTCTAGTCAAACTGTTTAACATCCACCTGCTTAACGAAGTGCTTAGGGGAGCAGAGAAGGCTTTATAGAAGGATGATATTTTAAGTGGGCCTTCAAGGAGGGAATAGAATTACAAAATGTCCAGATGGCAGGGAAGGAATTGGACTTCAGACAGTAGAAGTAATGCTGCTAAGAGTAGTGATGATGGCAGTAGTTGTGGTACTGAGAATGGTAGTAGTAGTAATAGTAACAGCAGTGTCAATATGATAGCAATAACATTAGGAGCTACCCTTTATTGAGGATGTAAAATGTTCTAGATACCAAGCTACAGATAGTAAATTCTATGACTTCACAGATAAAAAGGCATCGAGATGATGAGCAAGTCTGAGTTCACTCTATGCAAAGTGAGTTGTTCAGTGCGGCAGGGGGCTGAGGTTTCTTGGGGCACCATGAAGGGCTAACTTTAGAAACTAAGTTGGAAACACTTTCTATTAGGTCTTAAATACAGGACTTAAGAAGCATGTGCTTTATTCTGTACAGAGCGCCTGCTTCTCAGAAGTAGAGTGACAAGTTAATACATGTGGCATAGGGACTGTGTTTGGAGGAAAAGCGTATTGAGGTTTTAGTGGAATCAGAAGAGGAAAAAAGAGGCAAGATTTGCTGGAAGGTGAATGTAACAGCAATTTTTACTTCTGGATGTACCTGGACCTAAATGAAGTACAGGAGAGGTGAGCAGGAAATGTGTATTTTCAAAATATGTCTATTTTTTCTTCTTTTGTTTTGTTAATATGATTTTTGTCTTTTTCTTTTCTGTGTGTGTGTATGTATGGTAGAGGAGGAAGGATATTTGGTGGGTAGATTAAGAATAGCAGAATGAGTACACAGAGGAAGGGGAATATGCAGAGATGGAGTTAAGGCCCCAAATGTAACCAGAAACTCAACATTTATATTTACAAAAAGACACCAAACACTGAATCACAGCAATCTGCTTCAGGGCCTGGTACAAAACAGAGTGGGAAGCATTTGTCTTTCATACTCTACCTCCATTAACCTCGATTTAGGCCAGAGTGCTCCTCTGGCCCCTGAGGTACCAAGGCCACTGCCTGCAGAGGACAGGGTAGAGGAATACAGTGGCAACCCAAGTAGGAAACAATCATTCCAGAATCAGATGTTGAGTAGATTCCCAGTTTTATTGTTTCACATCAGTGAGACAGCACTGTGTGAGAAGTTGTGACATGGAATTCCTTAGGGCTTTGACATGGGAATAGAATTCAAGGCCAGTACACAGGGATGCAGGAGAGGGTCAGTTTCTAGACCCCAGGGTTGCCATATTGTCTTTGCATGTTCAGTCTTCTCTGGGAATTCTCAGACTCTGAGGCAGGCCTAGCAGAAGAAAGATGATGTTCTCAGCAGTTTGTGCTTCCAGGTCTGCTCTCCTTGCCTCAGGGTCCCCATCAGCAGCAGCCTCCAGAGGACTGACTGCTGCCTCCTCCACAGCAGCCAGAGCCCCCCGAGGGCTGGCTGCAGCATCCTGAGCCCCCTGAGGGCTGGCTGCAGCAGCCAGAGCTCTGGTGTCTACGACGGTGGGACCTGTGTCGCCTGTGGTGGCTCAGGCAGCACTCGCCACCCCCAGAGCTACAGCAGCCACCACCCCCAGAGCTACAGCAGCCGCCACCCCCAGAGCTGGAGCCACAGCAGCCCCCAGAGCTAACACTGCAGCAGGAAGAGACTGGGGGGCACTTTGGGGGACACTTTGGGGGGCACTTGGGGGTGGGACACTTGGGAGGGGGCTGGCACTGCTGCTGGTTCTGCTGGCAGGACATCTGGGCTGGCGGGGTCAGGAGCTGAGGGAGAGAGTTACACAGTCAGACCCAGGACCCAGAGCCCCCCTGCCCCACTCCTTCCTGTCTGCAATTTCATTTCCAGTGCCTTTATTTGATGAACAGTTTAAATGGAGTCCTGGTTAAGCCAACAGAGAAACTTTAATTATTTCTACCAGTTCTCCGAATGCTCTCATATCATCTCTGAAGTGCTTCATCTGTTATATAATTAGAGAACTGAAGTCAAAATATGCTAAGGAAAAGTGCTCAAAATCAAACATCTAGAGGAGAAATTCTACAGCAAAAATCACGGAAATACTTAATCTAGGCAGCAGTTTAGAAATGGAATTGCTTCTTTGGGGAAAACAGTCATTCCCTCTTGGAGAACTTTCTAGATATCCCGGTCCAGTAGGGACATAGAAGTTCACACCCGCAAAGGACATTGGAGATTGGCTGGAAGAATGAGCTGAGGCAAAAGATCACTTACTGTAAACTGGGACTTGCACCAGGCCTCTGACTGGTCCCACTGCTCTGGTATCCTGCACACACTCACCTCAAACTAACACCTCAGCATCAAGATTTGAGTTGTTCTACTCTAACTCTGAAGCCCGTTTGTCTGAGTGCTTAAATAAGTCAGTCAGCTGTGATTTCCTCTCTGCTGGCTGAGTGTCCCTGTCCCCATCTTTACTTTTCCCGGGAGGGATAGTTACGCTTTCAAAGATAAGGCTCCCTTTTGACAACAGTTGCAGCTTGGTAAGGTGGTAGATGCTGCAAATTCTTCCAACCAGAGACCAACAACTACAGATCAGTTTGTTTTTTCTAGAGTACTGTCAACACTCACACAGTTGCTCCTGCTCATGTTCCCAGCCTTCCTTGCTCCTTGCCCCTCCCTCAGTGTCCCTGTGGCTTGTTCTTTGCTAACAGGAACCCAATCTCATCCTCTACTCACTGCCACCCCCTCCCAACACACACACACACACATGCACTGCAAAGGCCCTAATCCCCCCTGCCCCCTGCCCCCTGCTCTGGTCTGAGCTCCCTCTGTGAAAGGCTCTGCTCTCAGTCCCAAGGGACACTTACCGTTCCACAGGCAGCACTGGGTTTGTCAGCACCTCAGGAGAAGAGGGTATAGAGGTGCCCTGACCATGAGGCCCTTTTATCCTGGCTTTGGGCTCTGCCCTCAGCCTGTGAGACAGAACCTGGGCATGAGGGGACTGCCTCCTGCCACCCACATGGTCCTGTGACCGGTGGTGACTGGCAGCTGCTCCCTCCCTGCCTTCCTCCATGGGAACTCAGGATAGCTACTCCCAGCTTGTAATAGGGCTGCTTAGAAATGAGGGTGTGGGTTTATTCCTACCACCAATTGCCACTTAGGACCCTAGCCTCTTATTCTTGGATACCATACTCCCAACCCCAACATCCTTTCTTTACTCCCAAATGTTAATTTAGTGATTACAATCAACCTGGTTTACACCAAATTTAAAATTATTCCTTCATGCTTTATTCCATGCTGGTAATCGTCACTGGTTAAATATTGTGTTGTGTATGGTTTTAACTTAACAGAAATGGCATAATACTTGAGACTCTCGTCTACACTTGCTCTCTTCTTTAAACATTATTTTTGTGTATTATTCAAGTTGATCTGTGTAGCTGTCATTTATTCATTTTCACAGCTTCATAGTATCCACCTTATGAGCACAGCGTGATTTTGATATCCTGTCCCTTTTAGATGAGCACTGAAGTTGTTTTGCACTATTTGCTGTATAAATACTTCATCTATGGGGATTTGTGTGTGTGTCTACTTGGTTAAATGTTGAAGAGACTCTCCAAGTTAATCATCTATAAGTAGATGTTAAATTTTCAATCATACCCATCCCTCTAATTTGCTCTTGCCAATTTCTGTTTCCACTTACGGTTTATAAGAATCACTCTTTTGTACATTGTTGCTAAACTTAAATAACTGCCATTTTATGTACATTAACTAATGTATCCTTATACTTCTAATATGTGTTTCTTGCATAGTAATGATCATGAACATCTTTTTATGTTTGCTGGTCATTTGGTTTCCTTTTCTATGAATTATCTGTTCTTTTAAAAAAAAATTCTAGTCTCTTTTTGTTAAGATCTGTAAGTTCTTCACATATTCTGGTTTCTAGTACAGTATTAGTAAATGATTTGTGAACATCTTTCATCTTGTTTGCTTTTAATTGTGTAATTTGATGAGCAGGTATTTTGTTTTTAGTATAGCCCTATCTGTGCAACATTAACAATGTTATTTGCCCTTTTCATGACTTTAAGAAGTCTCAACCACTCATACGCTCAGAAACCTGAACTTTTCTGTTTCCTTTAAAAAGTTGTGAAAACTCATATTCTGTTTAAAATTAAGGTTTTCTTTAACACAGAATGGAATTTTTTATACATTTTATATTTATTTTAACCTTCTTTTCTAAATGGGTAATCAGTTGTCTATCATAATCAGATATTTCATTTTCCCCACTAATTTGAAATACCTCCTTAGTCCTGACTGAGTTTCCACATTTGTGTAGCTCTGTAACTGGCCTGATCATTCTTTTCATTGCCAATTTGTTTATCCCAGTGAGGCTATTCTGCTGCCTGATTACTGTAAGTTTGTAATCAATTGTGATATCACATAGGTTCCATAACTTTGCTCCCCGCCCCCCCGCGTAAGATTGTGTTGGTAATTACAAGAACTTTGCTCTTTCATATAAAATTCAGAGGTAGCTTGTCATATGCCATAAATGAAAATAAAGAAAAAGAAAATATCTTTAGAATTTTATAGAAATATCACTAAATTCATTCATTTATAAATGAAGGATTGTAAGATTTTTTTCATAATTTTCCTTTTGAACCATCCATGAATATGGTGTATCTCTTTTTTGGTATCCACAATGCCTTTCATTAAAGTCTCCACATTTTGTCAAAAATATTTTACACTAATATTTTAAACACTATAATTTTTGCTATTTTAAATAACAACTTTTACAATTATAATTTTAAATTATTTGTCTCTGGTAAATATAAATATAAATTATTCTTTTTCCGATCTTTTATCTTACAACTTTTCTAACTCTTCCTATTATTTTTATTTCTTGTAATCATTTGTATGTACATCATTTTCTTTATCACATCTTTTCTTTCTCCTTGGGTTACATACTTAGAAGCTTAATTGCTATATAAAAGCAATTATGCTCATTTTAAAGTATGCTCATTTTAAATTTTAATTTGTATATGTAACAACTATGTGTTGAATAATGAATCAACAACACTCTTCAGTGTGCTCTTGGAGAAAAACTCTCAATCACTCCTGTCTCCCTGGCCTCTGGTTGCACTCTGAGCTCACCCGGCCTGTGATGAGCATCTCTGTCTCTGGCACACAGCCCCATTTGGAGTCTCCAAACCCAGCAGATCCCTGCTGCTCTTCCAGGGGGTTCTCCCCAGATCTGTCACTTTGGGGGTCCCTGCTCAAAGAACAGTGTCCTAACTGTGCTATGGATGACAGTTTAAGATAACCCTGAGTTGAGAGCTCACTCCTCAGCTCCTTCTCTATAGCCAGCTTCCCTGCTCTAATACTTGTGAGCTCTGTGATACTCAGACACCCCCAATCCTTCTGTGACCCCGTGGGTCCTGAGACCACACTGTCTACCACATTGTAGTTTGCTGTTCCAATGTTGGGGTCATAGATATTTACAGTTGTTAGTTTTTCTTGTTGGATAGACACTTTAAGTATGATATAATGTCCCTTTACATCACCTACTACAGTCTTTGGTTTAAAATCTAATTTCTCTGATACAGGAATTGCTACTCCAACTTTCTTTTGAAGTCCGTTAGCATGATAAATTGTTCTCCATCCCCTCACTCTCAATCTGGAGGTGGCTTTATGTTCAAAATTTGTCTCTTCTAGACAGCATATGGATGGGTCCTGCTTTTTTTATCCAATCTAAAACTGTGTTCCCTTTTATGGGAGCATTTATCCTGTTCACATTGAGAGTAACTATTGAAAGATATGTTTTGTTGACTGTTTCCTTTGCTGTGCAGAAACATTTTACTTGACCAAGTCCTCAAAGTACATTTTTGCTTTTTTTTTTTTTCCTTTGCCTTTGGAGACATGCCTTGAAAGAAGTTGCTGTGGTCGATGTTGAAGAGGTTACTTCCTATGTTCTCCTCTAGGATTTTGATAGATTTTTGCCTCCAATTGAGATCTTTTATCCATATTGAGTTATCTTTAAAAATGAATCTTGGAATACTACATCCAAAACTAATGATGTACTGTATGGTGACTGACATAAATAAATAAATAAATAAATAAATAAATAAATTTAAGTGTCATCATTACTCATTACTTTAGTATCTGTTTCTATATATTGTCTCTGTAAACTTCTGGTCTATATTAGTTTTGAGGCCTTTCTTCTTTAATAGAATTCCCTTTAATATTTATTGTAAAGCCATCTATGAGAAGCCCATAGTGAATATCATTCTCAATGGGGAAAAGATGGAGAGCTTTTCCCTTAAGGTCAGGAATGTGACCGGGATGTCCACTGTAACCACTACTGTTCAACAGTCTTAGCCTCAGCAATCAGACAACAAAAAGAAATAAAAGGCATTCAGTTTGCAAAGAGGAAGTCAAACTCTCTCTCTTTGCCAATGACATGATATTTTATGTGGAAAACCCAAAAGACTCCACCTCCAAATTACTAGAACTCATACAACAATTCAGCAACATGAAAGTATAAAAAATCAATACACAGAAATCAGTTGGCATTTCAATACACTATCAATGTGACTGAAGAAATAAAAATTAAAGAATTGGTCCCATTTATGATAGCACTGAAAAACATAAAATAGCTAGGAATAAACCTAACAAACAAAGAGCTAAAGGATCTATAGTCTAGAAACTATAGAACACTTATGAAAGAAGTTGAGGAAGACACAAAGAGAAGGAAAACATTCCATGCTCATGGGCTAGAAGAAAAAATATTATTAAAATGTCTGTGCTGCCCAGAGAAATTTAACTTTCAGTGCAATCCCTTTCAAAATACCATCAACATTTTTCACAGAGCTGTAACAGACAATCCTAAAATTTGTATGGAACCAAAAAGACCCAGAATCATCAGGGGATTGTTGAAAAAGAAAACCAAAACTAGGGGTATCACAATGCTAGACTTCAAGCAATATTACAAATCTGTGATCATCAAGACAGCATAATATTGACACAAAAATAGACACATAGGTCAATGGAAAAAAATACAGAGCCCAGAAATAATCCTTTAACTCTATGGCCAACTAATCTTCAACAAAGCAGGAAAGAATATCCAATGGAAAAAAGAGAGTCTCTTCAATAAATGGTGCTGGGAAAATTGGACAGCCACATGCAGAAGAAAGAAAGTGGACCATTCTTTTACACCATACACAAAGATAAACTCACGTGTTTGAAACATTTCACGTGATGTTGAAAAATGTTCAACATCACTAGCTATCAGGGAAATACAAATCAAAACCACAATGAGATACCATCTTACATCAGTTAGAATGGCCAAAATTAACAAGACAGGAAACAAATTTTGGAGAGGATGTGGAGAAAGGGGAACCCTCTTACACTGTTGGTGGGAATGCAAGCTGGTACAGCCACTTAGGGAAAACGTATGGAGTCTCCTCAAGATGTTAAAAATAGAGTTACCCCTATGACCCAGCAATTGCACTACTAGGTATTTACCTCAAAGATACAGACATAGTGAAAAGAAGGGGCACATGTACCCTAATGTTCATAGCAGGAATGTCCACAGTAGCTAAACTGTGGAAGGAGCCAAGACACCCTTCAACAGATGAACAGATAAAGATGTGGTCCATATATGCAATGGAATATTATTTAGCCATTCAGAAAAGATGAATACCCACCATTTGTATCAACATGTTTGGAGCTGGAGGGGATTATGCTAAGTAAAATAGACCAAGTGGAGAGAGACAATTATCATATGGTTTCATATCATATGGTTCCATCATATGTGGAACATAAGGAATAGCTTGGAGGGCATTAGGAGAAGGAAGGGAGAAATAAAGAGTGAGGAATTAGAGGAGAGAAAAACCATGAGAGACAATAGACTACAGGAAACAAACTGAGGGTTTTAGAAGGGAAGAGACTGAGGAGATAGGCTAGCTCATGATGGGTACTAAGGGTACTACATATTGCATGGAGCACTGGGTATTACATGCAAATGAATCATGGAACACTACATCAAAAACTAATGATGTACTGTATGGTGACTGACACAACATAATAAAGTTTAAAAAAAAAGAATTAACCAAGATTCATGAACTATTTGTAGAAAGTTCAGGTATAATTTTCAAAAAGTTTTTGCCTGAAGGAGAAAGAAATTTGAGGATGAGTTGGGGCAATGTCACAAGGGAAAAGAAAAAGGAGACCAATAGAGGGATGGAATATGCATTACCCTGGTAACTTGTCTGGACCCCAAAGAAAGTCTAAGTTCAAGTTCCAGCAGAGCTATATAGGATTTGTCTGAGAAATGGTGTCAGAGTATGAGGCAGAGCCGTTTTCTTCCCCCTCCTCCTATCACCAACCATGTGACAAGCATGAATTTGATTTCCAAAATCTCTAGGCATCAAGAGAATGAATAGTGGTGGGAAAAAAAAAAAAAAAATTCTGGGATGCAAATAGGCAAGGAAGAGTCTAGAATGGGATGGCGAACAAATTTCTTATTTTAGTTTTTCATTGGAGAAGCAGATGGCAAGGAGAGTAGTTGGGGAGTGGATTGCTCTGGTTTGGAGATCCCAGAGCAGACAACTCAGTTGGTGTCAGACGTCAGGAGGTGGAATTAGGGGAGAGGACTCAGGCTTCTGAGTCCCAAGGCAGAGGGACCTCCCAGCCCAGAGGTCAAAACCTTCACTGGACAGGCCCAGGAGGACCAGGAGCTGGAGGAAGAGTTTGGTCATTTGCTGTCCACAACTGTGCTCTCCTTGGCCCAGGGTCCTTAGCAGCAGCCTTCAGAGGACTGACTGCTGCCCCCTCCACAGCAGCCAGAGCCCCAACACCCCCCCCCCCCCCGCAGAGGGTGGCTGCAGCATCCTGAGCCTTCTGAGGGCTGGCTGCAGCAGCCAGAGCTCTCATGTCTATGATGGTGGGACCTGTGTCGCCTGTGGTGGCTTGTGCAGTAGCTGCCACCCCCAGGAGCTAGAGCTGCAACAGCCCCCAGAACTGACACTGTATCAGGAAGAGACTGGAGGGCACTTTGTGGGACACTTTGGGAAGCACTTGGGGGTGGGGCAATTGGATGGGCCCTTGGGAGGGGGCTGGCACTGTTGCTGATTCTGCTGGCAGGACATCTTGGCAGGCAGGTTCAGGAGCTGAGGGAAAGTCCCACAGCAAGTTAGACCCAGGACACAGTTCTCCCTTGTTTTACCATTCTTTAACCTACATTTTAAAAAGCATGTACAAGATAAGCCATGGGGTAATTATCTCTAAAATAGTTGTCAATGCTCTGACATTATTTCATTTGATGCTTAGGAACTTCTCATAAAACAGACATGGTGACCTTCTCTAAATAAATGCACAGAGGACGGCTATATCAACAAAGTAATTCAGTGACTTTAAGTGGGGAAGGCAAAACGTGCGTTCACAAATTGTGACTTGAGTCCATGCTCTGCACACTGCCAAATTCTGAAAATACCCCACCTTGGAGCCAGGTCGGAGTGACAGTGCTCTTTGCTGAACAAGAAATAAGGGTTTCCTTTTGGAGGAATTTTGCAGCTGGCTTTTCAACAGATATATATTATTATCATATATTATATGCTATGTATAATATCATATAAATTACCATATAATTATATACAATACATATACATACATTTATATTTGGGTTAACCAGCTTGTATGATGATCCTTGGCATATATATACATATATATAAAACAGGTTACCCAAATCATTCTAGAAATGTAGAAGTGAGGCAAGACCTAACTGTGGGAAGTTGGGATATGCTATGTACCCTTTACAGCACACAGCCTCCTTTGTTTTCCACACCTTAGCACCATAAATTTCAATTTGTTTTTCACTATCCAATTTTGGGGCTTCTGGTGCAGTTGCTCAGACACCCCTCCTGACCTGCTAGCGACACGTGCTGGGGGTAAGATCCATGCATGTCTAGATTTATGCTTCCTCTTTTCTACTGTTTGAGAGTCACTGTGACTCCAGTAGAAACTTTGGGCAAGAGACACGGTTGATTTCACCAAAGTAAACTCTTCCTTCTCAAAGGAAGAAACTTTTAACTTACCAAAAAAACCTGAGAAACTTAAAAAGATATAGAACTGATTTTATTTAAAGCACAGACACACTAATCATCTTGTTGTCTCCTATCTCTCCTGTCTCATAGCTCATCTCCCTTCTTCAGAATTTCTAGACTTTCTGTCCCTCTCTATCTACCCTGCTCAAGGCTCTGCCCTACCTTCCCTTTGCTGTGGTCTGAGCTCCCTCTGTGGAAGGCTCTACTCTCAGTCCCAAGGGACACTTACGGGTGCACAGGCAGCACTGGGTCTGTCAGTACCTCAGGAGAGGAGGGTATGAAGGTGTTCTGACCTGGAGGCCCTTTTTCCTGGCCTTGGGTTTTGCCCTCAGCCTGTGAGACAGGACCTGGGCATGACAGGACTGCCACCTCCTGTCACCCACATGTTCCTGTGACAGGTGGTAACTGGCTGCTCCTTCCTGCCACCTTCCACAGCGCTTGGGGCAGCTGCTCCCAGCTGGTAATAGGACCACTTAGAAATGGGGTAGAGGGTAAATTCTCACATCACCAGCCACCTTATTTTCCTCAGTGATCCCTGACTCTCATTCTCTTTCTTGGGTCTTGGTCCCCCCTCACCTTCCCCTTCTCCCTCCTGCAATGTTAATTCATTAGCTCTAGGCCTCCTAGATTGAACAATGAAACAAAGATGCTTCCAAGCTTTTTCACATATGTTCTTATCACTTTGCCATTGGGAATGTGCATTTGAACAGGCGTCTGTGTCTGTGTCTGTTTCTAAATGTCTCTATGCTCTAGGTGTGTGTTATACTGAGCTCACATTCCAAAACTGATGTACCTCTTAAAATCAACTCGAGGTGGGAAAATTATTTAGGAGTTAGGTTTGGGACTCTGATGTGGCATCATGCTGGGCATGAATTCTAACTCTGACACTATTTATATAACTTAGGGCAAATCTTTTAGCCTCTCTGCCCTAGTCTCCTCATCTGTGAAATGGTGACTCTGATAACCTCTGCTTCATGAGTTCGCTAGAAGTGTTAAATGGGATAACATACCTGAAATTCATACAACTTTGCTTTGCACAGTTTATGCACACCAAAAACCATCATTGTCATCATCATTTTCATTTTCCTTAATCAACTTCTTTTTTTTTTATTTGTATTTTTCATATTTTTTTTAATTTTTTTTTATTTTTTATAAACATATATTTTTATCCCCAGGGGTACAGGTCTGTGAATCACCAGGTTTACACACTTCACAGCACTCACCAAAGCACATACCCTCCCCAATGTCCATAACCCCACCCCCCCTTCTCCCAACCCCCCTCCCCCCAGGAACCCTCAGTCTGTTTTGTGAGATTAAGAGTCACTTATGGTTTGTCTCCCTCCCAATCCCATCTTGTTTCATTTATTCTTCTCCTACCCACTTAAGCCCCCATGTTGCATCACCACTTCCTCATATCAGGGAGATCATATGATAGTTGTCTTTCTCTGCTTGACTTATTTCACTAAGCAGGATACACTCTAGTTCCATCCATGTTGTCGCAAATGGCAAGATTTCATTTCTTTTGATGGCTGTCCTTAATCAACTTCTATATGCATGCTGTGGCAATCAACAGATTTTTTTCTTTTTTTGTCAAGTGCAGCATTTGCATAAGACTTCAGAATTTACAGATAGTTTTTCTATATGACTTAGGCCATCAGCATAAGACCTATGGCATGCAGACACACGTGGTGAAGACCTTAACCTGCAGAGGTCTGGCCATATGTTGCCTGAGAATGACTCTTATCTTCCTGCTTATGTCATTAAAAGGCTTACCTATAAAGGGGGCAGTCAGGATATCAATTCCTTGGCTCACACAGGTAAGTCTTATTCAGGGGCTGAGCACTGATTCTTTTTTTTTTTTTTTTTTTACCTTTTTATTTTTTATAAACATATATTTTTATCCCCAGGGGTACAGGTCTGTGAATCACTAGGTTTACACACTTCACAGCACTCACCAAAGCCCATACCCTCCCCAATGTCCATAATCCCACCCCCTTCTCCCAAACCCCCTCCCCCCAGCAACCCTCAGTTTGTTTTGTGAGATTAAGAGTCACTTATGGTTTGTCTCCCTCCCAATCCCATCTTGTTTCATTTATTCTTCTCCTACCCACTTAAGCCTCCATGTTGCATCACCACTTCCTCATATCAGGGAGATCATATGATAGTTGTCTTTCTCTGCTTGACTTATTTCGCTAAGCATGATACGCTCTAGTTCCATCCATGTTGTCGCAAATGGCAAGATTTCATTTCTTTTGATGGCTGCATAGTATTCCATTGTGTATATATACCACATCTTCTTGATCCATTCATCTGTGGATGGACATCTAGGTTCTTTCCATAGTTTGGCTATTGTGGACATTGCTGCTATAAACATTCGGGTGCATGTGCCCCTTTGGATCACTACATTTGTATCTTTAGGGTAAATACCCAATAGCTGAGCACTGATTCTTAAGGTAATTGGCCTGAGGGTTCATATGGCTGGTGCCTCTAGCACTGTGGTACTCAAACTATCCATCAGTTTGATTAAGATCTGGGTGAGAACTTAATAGCTTATTAGGAACTTTGTAAGGACTTGTCTGCTTGCCTTGACTATGTGGTGTCAATGACTGATATTCAACTTATTAAGAGAAAAAGTTATTAAGCAAATGGTTACTTTTTAGTCTTCTCTTATCAGGGATTGGGTATGAGATCTAGAGTGGAAATAGAAGGTAAATTAAAAGTACTGCAATATGTCTCGCATTGGAAAGTTATAGAAATAACTGTGATTATTTATTTTCTAATTTATTTTGACTGTGTCTATCTATAATCTAGTAGCTGCGTAGTAAATTGTTGAAAGCGTTTAGTTCTTATAGAATCACCCTGCACTTCATACTAAGTTTTATTTTATTTTTATGTTCCTAAACCAGAAACAAGTAAACTCATGAATCATTTTTATACCCATCTAATTATTTTTTGTCACACACATTATGAGATAATAGTCTTAAAGTAGTAGTTAATTATTTCTTAAGCCTGGTGGCCCCTAAAACTATAATATAAAAGGAAAATGCAATGTTTATCCACTTCCAAATAAAACTACTCATGTGGAAAAGAACAACATGTAAACAGATTTGAAAGGGAAATGACAGATTAAGAGTAAAATTATAACATATATTCCATGAGTAAGATTAAAGTAGTTGATATGCAATTATATTTTACAAATCAACAAGGAGAAAAAATCCCAATGGAAATAATACCAAAGAGATAAACAGGCAACAAAAATGTTAGATTTTTATATATAACCAATAAATGTTTATAAAACCTAGGAAAAAAGACGTTTTGTTTTATTCTATCAAATACATGCATTCATATCAAACAGGCAAAGATTTAAAAGTTTTTAAACTGACTAGATGTGGAAGGATAAGGGTGGTATGGATAAAATGTAAATAGGGAATATCTTTTACCTTTCTTTAGGGCAAATTATTGGTCCATTCATTCAGATAATATTTACTGATGAATAAAATGATTAAAGCATAAAATGTACATAAGTTTGACCAGACAACTCCAAGTTTAGGACTTCTCTTCTATAGATATTATCACAAAAATGTGAATATCTCAATACTCAAGGATGTTGACTATTATATTTATAATATGAGAATTTGGAAAAACCTCAATACCTATAATAGATTGTAATATAGGCATGCAAAGAAATATATAGTTATTAAAATTACTTTGTGTTTCTATATTTAATCATGAAAAGATATTTCTCAACTGAAGCTGTTGCAGAACACACATTAACATATACCACGACAATTAGAAATATTATTTAAGGGGCCCCTGGGTGGCTCAGTGGGTTAAAGCCTCTGCCTTCGGCTCAGGTCATGATCCCAGAGTCCTGGGATTGAGCCCCGCATCATTGGGCTGTCTGCTCAGCAGGGAATTTGCTTTCTTCTCTCTCTCTCTGCCTGCCTTTCTGGCTGCTTGTGACCTCTGTCAAATAAATAAGTAAAATCTTTAAAAAATATTATTTAAAAATAAAACCATATATAATAACAACAAAAACAAACATATATCTAAAAATAGATGTCTCAAAAGATGTAGAAGTGGAGAAAGTTGGAAAACTACTGAAAGACATTAAAGTCTGCCACAGCAAATAGAAGGAGATGTCATGTCCATGATTTGAGGACAACATTGTCTTAAAGACGTCAGTTCTCTCTAACTCAATCTTTGGATTCCATGCAATTCCAACGAAATCACCACAGGAACTTTAAAGGAATTTTACAAGCTGATTCTATGATTAACATAAAAGAACAAAAGTCAAAGAATAGATAAGATACCCATGAAGAAGAACAAAATGTGAGAACTTGACTCACAAAATATCAAGCAATATAAGTTGGTCGAAATGAGGACCATGGGCTATTGGTGAAAGAATGATGTCAGAGGGTACTGTAATTAAAAATCAACTTGCATACATAATAATACTTGAACCATGTCATAGGCAGGATTACAGAAAAGTGGGGTAAGCAATTCAAAAAAGATGGTGCTATGCCAACTGTTTATCCATTTGGGCAATAAGTTAATACCACTACCTCACATAATAAACAAAAGTCAGTTCCATAATTGGGAAGACCTAACGTGGAAAATGAACATTTATTAAAAAATTTCAAGAATTATTTTATATAATAACCTTATAAAGATTTGGTTGAGAGGGGTCACCTAAATAATACAAACAAGTGCATCTCAGAGACAAATACAACATAAGCAGAAAGGAGAAAACATTTGGTTATACAAAAATCAAATCATCTTTCATTAAATAATGTCAGAAAGAGTGAAAATCTAAAATATAGATTATGAGAAGATAGTTGCAACACATAAAATTGACAAGTTAATATAAAAATAACCTTACAAACCAATGAGAAGAAAGCAAAGAAGGAAAAATGAG
Organism: Mustela nivalis; assembly: GCF_964662115.1. Taxonomy (NCBI): domain Eukaryota; kingdom Metazoa; phylum Chordata; class Mammalia; order Carnivora; family Mustelidae; genus Mustela; species Mustela nivalis. The sequence goes on along the minus strand of NC_139029.1, from coordinate 108,368,059 downwards.
GGAAAGTCACAAGAAATCGATTCCCAGAGGGGGAAAACTAAATAACCAACAAGTTCTGAGAAGGCTTTCCAACCTTGAGAGGAATCAGAGAAAAGCAAGAAAAAGCCATAATGGTATCCAATTCCATACCCATTATATTAGCAAGAAATTAAAATCTTGACAGTATTTATTATTGGAACCACTGTTGAAGGACAGAAATTCCCATAACCTCTGGTAAGAATATGCATTTGCATGACTTTGAGGAGCAATATGGCAATATCTAGTCAGGTTAAAAACAGACAACTTGAAGACCCACCAATCCCACTCCTAAATCTATGGACTGGATACAAAAAGGTATGTGTGAGAATGTTCAAAAAAGCAGGATTATTTATAGAGCTGGCAGCAAGACAAACATCCAACTGCAGGTGAATGCATAGGTAAAGTGTGAGTACTTTTACATTAGAATAGCATACAATAGGGAAAATAAATGAAATGAGATAGAGTCAGCTATATCTATGTAGGTAAGTGTAGCAAAGACATGGGGTATGTTTTCACATTTAGAAAGTTAAAAATACGTTATAATTAATGCTAAATAAATTATAAAGAAAATATAGTTTAGTTAAATACAAATAAATTCTATTGAAGTGCAAGTGGATGTTATATTTTTAAAATTTTATTATAAATAAGTTGTAAGTTAAAATAAATACAGTAAGGCATATAAAATACACAGGAAGGAAAAATAAAAAATATGGAATAGTGAACATCTCTAGGTAAAAGAGATATATGAGGGGGATGGTTTTAGTTATCTTTAGAATGTTTTATTTTTTAAATTTGAATAGAGAATACATATACCATTGTTCATTATACTATTAAACATCTGTATAAAATATTTTGTTTAAAAAACTATACACAAAATTTTATATATACTTATAAAGTAAGGTATTAGTTCATTATACATCATATATATTAAAATATTCAAAAATTTGCCTTTGTATTTTCTCTTACAAAACATCTTTCTTTCTTTCTTTCTTTCTTTCTTTCTTTCTTTCTTTCTTTCTTTCTTTCTTTCTTTCTTTCTTTTTAAGATTTCATTTATTTATTTGACAGAGAGAGAGATAGCGAGAGAGGGAATACAAGCAGGGGGAATGGGCAGAGGGAGAAGCAGCCTTCCCACCAGGCAAGGAGCCTGATGCGGCACTCCATCTTAGAAGCCTGGATCACGACTGAGCCACCTAGGTGTCCCCAAAACATCTTATTTCATATGTATGTATTTATATCTATTTTTCCTTGAGATTTCTTTAGCTATGTTTATACTAGGAATTTTTTTTTTCTATTCTGAAATAAAATAAACACTTGGCTCTAGGTACTTTTTCCTTTATTACTTAATTTTCCCCAAAATGTTTAACTACTTAATCCCATGGAACTCATCTTTGCATATGATGTTAAATGAAGATTTATATTTCCTTTTCAATTAAGCAAATTCCCTAGCTCTATATATTGAACAATAATCTTTCTCCTATTGATTGACACCTGCTTTACCACATTTTAAATCCTTGTATGAATTCTTCTATTGTATTCAGTTATCTGATTTTCACCAGTCTCAAGTATGGGTCTAGCTGTGTAAGTCACAGACAGAGAGGAGTACTTTGCCAGTCTGGGAATTGTGGTAGGTGGAGAAGATAACTAGACTGCTGAGAGACAAAAGGAATAAGGAATTTCCTAGTATTAGGACCTCAGGACCCTGTTCTCTTAATTCTTCCCCAGGAAGGAGCTGGCTAGATGTCTGCCTGAGTTCAGGGATTCCCAAAGTCATACACAGGAAATGGTGAGTAAATGAGATCAGCTGTGTCACCTAAGCAGGTCCCTCTGCAAGTGTGGGTCAAATGATGTACTAACACTTCCTGTGACCAAACATCCATCACAGTGGAATGAACAACTGGTCTTGAGCCATTTCATCCCTTGTCTAAGAGAAGATTATGGAACTAGGTGTGACCTTAGAGTGATCTACTATGAGAAAGACATCACTCACATTACAGATAAGGGGAAGACACTAAAATGAGGTCCATGAGAGCAGGAGACAGAGACAAATCTGCTAACTTGTGGGATCCATCATCAGAAGAAAATTACACCTGCATGTGAGACTGTTCCCCTTCCCCCAGTGACCATGCAGTGGTCAGAAGTGTGTTTAGAAAGTTAGAAGAAACAACAAATGTCAGGCAGGGAATGGGGAGGACCAGGCTCCCTTCACATGCTGTGATCAGTCAACCCACAGGACTGACAAATGTGCCATAAGACCAAGTCTGGCATTGTGACTCTTTCTCACACTGGATATCCTAATTTCCAAACTGAGACTGGGTTTGTGCTTCAAAATAACAAATCACAGGGCACCTGGGTGGCTCAGTTGTTAAACCTCTGACTTCAGCTCAGGTCGTGATCCCAGGATCCTGGGATTGAGCCTCAAATTGGGCTCGATCCCAGGATCCTGGAATAGAGCCTCAAATTGGGCTCTCTGCTCAGCGGGAAGCCTGCTTCTCCCTCTTCTACTCCCCCTGCTTGTGTTCCCCTCTCTCACTGTGTCTCTTTCTGTCAAATAAATAAAATCTTAAAAAAAAAAAAAAAAAAAGAAAGACAGATTACTTTCCTTTATTTGGAAAGAGCTGTAAAGTCACTAGGTCTTCCTGGACCTTTAGGAATTAGAAGATCATTCCAATAAACACATTAGCATAGTAGTTTTTTTTTTTTTAATATTTTATTTATTTATTTGTTTGACAGACAGAGATCACAAGCAGTCAGAGGTGGGAAGCAGGCTTCCTGCTGAGCAGAGAGCCCGATGTGGGGCTCAATCCCAGGACCCCGAGATCATGACCTGAGCAAAAGGCAGAGGCTTACCCCACTGAGCCACCCAGGCATCCCACAATAGCATAATATTAAAAAGTTCTATTTGTGTGACAACTATAAGCTAAGCTTGGTTAATCTGATGGTTCTAGTCAAACTGTTTAACATCCACCTGCTTAACGAAGTGCTTAGGGGAGCAGAGAAGGCTTTATAGAAGGATGATATTTTAAGTGGGCCTTCAAGGAGGGAATAGAATTACAAAATGTCCAGATGGCAGGGAAGGAATTGGACTTCAGACAGTAGAAGTAATGCTGCTAAGAGTAGTGATGATGGCAGTAGTTGTGGTACTGAGAATGGTAGTAGTAGTAATAGTAACAGCAGTGTCAATATGATAGCAATAACATTAGGAGCTACCCTTTATTGAGGATGTAAAATGTTCTAGATACCAAGCTACAGATAGTAAATTCTATGACTTCACAGATAAAAAGGCATCGAGATGATGAGCAAGTCTGAGTTCACTCTATGCAAAGTGAGTTGTTCAGTGCGGCAGGGGGCTGAGGTTTCTTGGGGCACCATGAAGGGCTAACTTTAGAAACTAAGTTGGAAACACTTTCTATTAGGTCTTAAATACAGGACTTAAGAAGCATGTGCTTTATTCTGTACAGAGCGCCTGCTTCTCAGAAGTAGAGTGACAAGTTAATACATGTGGCATAGGGACTGTGTTTGGAGGAAAAGCGTATTGAGGTTTTAGTGGAATCAGAAGAGGAAAAAAGAGGCAAGATTTGCTGGAAGGTGAATGTAACAGCAATTTTTACTTCTGGATGTACCTGGACCTAAATGAAGTACAGGAGAGGTGAGCAGGAAATGTGTATTTTCAAAATATGTCTATTTTTTCTTCTTTTGTTTTGTTAATATGATTTTTGTCTTTTTCTTTTCTGTGTGTGTGTATGTATGGTAGAGGAGGAAGGATATTTGGTGGGTAGATTAAGAATAGCAGAATGAGTACACAGAGGAAGGGGAATATGCAGAGATGGAGTTAAGGCCCCAAATGTAACCAGAAACTCAACATTTATATTTACAAAAAGACACCAAACACTGAATCACAGCAATCTGCTTCAGGGCCTGGTACAAAACAGAGTGGGAAGCATTTGTCTTTCATACTCTACCTCCATTAACCTCGATTTAGGCCAGAGTGCTCCTCTGGCCCCTGAGGTACCAAGGCCACTGCCTGCAGAGGACAGGGTAGAGGAATACAGTGGCAACCCAAGTAGGAAACAATCATTCCAGAATCAGATGTTGAGTAGATTCCCAGTTTTATTGTTTCACATCAGTGAGACAGCACTGTGTGAGAAGTTGTGACATGGAATTCCTTAGGGCTTTGACATGGGAATAGAATTCAAGGCCAGTACACAGGGATGCAGGAGAGGGTCAGTTTCTAGACCCCAGGGTTGCCATATTGTCTTTGCATGTTCAGTCTTCTCTGGGAATTCTCAGACTCTGAGGCAGGCCTAGCAGAAGAAAGATGATGTTCTCAGCAGTTTGTGCTTCCAGGTCTGCTCTCCTTGCCTCAGGGTCCCCATCAGCAGCAGCCTCCAGAGGACTGACTGCTGCCTCCTCCACAGCAGCCAGAGCCCCCCGAGGGCTGGCTGCAGCATCCTGAGCCCCCTGAGGGCTGGCTGCAGCAGCCAGAGCTCTGGTGTCTACGACGGTGGGACCTGTGTCGCCTGTGGTGGCTCAGGCAGCACTCGCCACCCCCAGAGCTACAGCAGCCACCACCCCCAGAGCTACAGCAGCCGCCACCCCCAGAGCTGGAGCCACAGCAGCCCCCAGAGCTAACACTGCAGCAGGAAGAGACTGGGGGGCACTTTGGGGGACACTTTGGGGGGCACTTGGGGGTGGGACACTTGGGAGGGGGCTGGCACTGCTGCTGGTTCTGCTGGCAGGACATCTGGGCTGGCGGGGTCAGGAGCTGAGGGAGAGAGTTACACAGTCAGACCCAGGACCCAGAGCCCCCCTGCCCCACTCCTTCCTGTCTGCAATTTCATTTCCAGTGCCTTTATTTGATGAACAGTTTAAATGGAGTCCTGGTTAAGCCAACAGAGAAACTTTAATTATTTCTACCAGTTCTCCGAATGCTCTCATATCATCTCTGAAGTGCTTCATCTGTTATATAATTAGAGAACTGAAGTCAAAATATGCTAAGGAAAAGTGCTCAAAATCAAACATCTAGAGGAGAAATTCTACAGCAAAAATCACGGAAATACTTAATCTAGGCAGCAGTTTAGAAATGGAATTGCTTCTTTGGGGAAAACAGTCATTCCCTCTTGGAGAACTTTCTAGATATCCCGGTCCAGTAGGGACATAGAAGTTCACACCCGCAAAGGACATTGGAGATTGGCTGGAAGAATGAGCTGAGGCAAAAGATCACTTACTGTAAACTGGGACTTGCACCAGGCCTCTGACTGGTCCCACTGCTCTGGTATCCTGCACACACTCACCTCAAACTAACACCTCAGCATCAAGATTTGAGTTGTTCTACTCTAACTCTGAAGCCCGTTTGTCTGAGTGCTTAAATAAGTCAGTCAGCTGTGATTTCCTCTCTGCTGGCTGAGTGTCCCTGTCCCCATCTTTACTTTTCCCGGGAGGGATAGTTACGCTTTCAAAGATAAGGCTCCCTTTTGACAACAGTTGCAGCTTGGTAAGGTGGTAGATGCTGCAAATTCTTCCAACCAGAGACCAACAACTACAGATCAGTTTGTTTTTTCTAGAGTACTGTCAACACTCACACAGTTGCTCCTGCTCATGTTCCCAGCCTTCCTTGCTCCTTGCCCCTCCCTCAGTGTCCCTGTGGCTTGTTCTTTGCTAACAGGAACCCAATCTCATCCTCTACTCACTGCCACCCCCTCCCAACACACACACACACACATGCACTGCAAAGGCCCTAATCCCCCCTGCCCCCTGCCCCCTGCTCTGGTCTGAGCTCCCTCTGTGAAAGGCTCTGCTCTCAGTCCCAAGGGACACTTACCGTTCCACAGGCAGCACTGGGTTTGTCAGCACCTCAGGAGAAGAGGGTATAGAGGTGCCCTGACCATGAGGCCCTTTTATCCTGGCTTTGGGCTCTGCCCTCAGCCTGTGAGACAGAACCTGGGCATGAGGGGACTGCCTCCTGCCACCCACATGGTCCTGTGACCGGTGGTGACTGGCAGCTGCTCCCTCCCTGCCTTCCTCCATGGGAACTCAGGATAGCTACTCCCAGCTTGTAATAGGGCTGCTTAGAAATGAGGGTGTGGGTTTATTCCTACCACCAATTGCCACTTAGGACCCTAGCCTCTTATTCTTGGATACCATACTCCCAACCCCAACATCCTTTCTTTACTCCCAAATGTTAATTTAGTGATTACAATCAACCTGGTTTACACCAAATTTAAAATTATTCCTTCATGCTTTATTCCATGCTGGTAATCGTCACTGGTTAAATATTGTGTTGTGTATGGTTTTAACTTAACAGAAATGGCATAATACTTGAGACTCTCGTCTACACTTGCTCTCTTCTTTAAACATTATTTTTGTGTATTATTCAAGTTGATCTGTGTAGCTGTCATTTATTCATTTTCACAGCTTCATAGTATCCACCTTATGAGCACAGCGTGATTTTGATATCCTGTCCCTTTTAGATGAGCACTGAAGTTGTTTTGCACTATTTGCTGTATAAATACTTCATCTATGGGGATTTGTGTGTGTGTCTACTTGGTTAAATGTTGAAGAGACTCTCCAAGTTAATCATCTATAAGTAGATGTTAAATTTTCAATCATACCCATCCCTCTAATTTGCTCTTGCCAATTTCTGTTTCCACTTACGGTTTATAAGAATCACTCTTTTGTACATTGTTGCTAAACTTAAATAACTGCCATTTTATGTACATTAACTAATGTATCCTTATACTTCTAATATGTGTTTCTTGCATAGTAATGATCATGAACATCTTTTTATGTTTGCTGGTCATTTGGTTTCCTTTTCTATGAATTATCTGTTCTTTTAAAAAAAAATTCTAGTCTCTTTTTGTTAAGATCTGTAAGTTCTTCACATATTCTGGTTTCTAGTACAGTATTAGTAAATGATTTGTGAACATCTTTCATCTTGTTTGCTTTTAATTGTGTAATTTGATGAGCAGGTATTTTGTTTTTAGTATAGCCCTATCTGTGCAACATTAACAATGTTATTTGCCCTTTTCATGACTTTAAGAAGTCTCAACCACTCATACGCTCAGAAACCTGAACTTTTCTGTTTCCTTTAAAAAGTTGTGAAAACTCATATTCTGTTTAAAATTAAGGTTTTCTTTAACACAGAATGGAATTTTTTATACATTTTATATTTATTTTAACCTTCTTTTCTAAATGGGTAATCAGTTGTCTATCATAATCAGATATTTCATTTTCCCCACTAATTTGAAATACCTCCTTAGTCCTGACTGAGTTTCCACATTTGTGTAGCTCTGTAACTGGCCTGATCATTCTTTTCATTGCCAATTTGTTTATCCCAGTGAGGCTATTCTGCTGCCTGATTACTGTAAGTTTGTAATCAATTGTGATATCACATAGGTTCCATAACTTTGCTCCCCGCCCCCCCGCGTAAGATTGTGTTGGTAATTACAAGAACTTTGCTCTTTCATATAAAATTCAGAGGTAGCTTGTCATATGCCATAAATGAAAATAAAGAAAAAGAAAATATCTTTAGAATTTTATAGAAATATCACTAAATTCATTCATTTATAAATGAAGGATTGTAAGATTTTTTTCATAATTTTCCTTTTGAACCATCCATGAATATGGTGTATCTCTTTTTTGGTATCCACAATGCCTTTCATTAAAGTCTCCACATTTTGTCAAAAATATTTTACACTAATATTTTAAACACTATAATTTTTGCTATTTTAAATAACAACTTTTACAATTATAATTTTAAATTATTTGTCTCTGGTAAATATAAATATAAATTATTCTTTTTCCGATCTTTTATCTTACAACTTTTCTAACTCTTCCTATTATTTTTATTTCTTGTAATCATTTGTATGTACATCATTTTCTTTATCACATCTTTTCTTTCTCCTTGGGTTACATACTTAGAAGCTTAATTGCTATATAAAAGCAATTATGCTCATTTTAAAGTATGCTCATTTTAAATTTTAATTTGTATATGTAACAACTATGTGTTGAATAATGAATCAACAACACTCTTCAGTGTGCTCTTGGAGAAAAACTCTCAATCACTCCTGTCTCCCTGGCCTCTGGTTGCACTCTGAGCTCACCCGGCCTGTGATGAGCATCTCTGTCTCTGGCACACAGCCCCATTTGGAGTCTCCAAACCCAGCAGATCCCTGCTGCTCTTCCAGGGGGTTCTCCCCAGATCTGTCACTTTGGGGGTCCCTGCTCAAAGAACAGTGTCCTAACTGTGCTATGGATGACAGTTTAAGATAACCCTGAGTTGAGAGCTCACTCCTCAGCTCCTTCTCTATAGCCAGCTTCCCTGCTCTAATACTTGTGAGCTCTGTGATACTCAGACACCCCCAATCCTTCTGTGACCCCGTGGGTCCTGAGACCACACTGTCTACCACATTGTAGTTTGCTGTTCCAATGTTGGGGTCATAGATATTTACAGTTGTTAGTTTTTCTTGTTGGATAGACACTTTAAGTATGATATAATGTCCCTTTACATCACCTACTACAGTCTTTGGTTTAAAATCTAATTTCTCTGATACAGGAATTGCTACTCCAACTTTCTTTTGAAGTCCGTTAGCATGATAAATTGTTCTCCATCCCCTCACTCTCAATCTGGAGGTGGCTTTATGTTCAAAATTTGTCTCTTCTAGACAGCATATGGATGGGTCCTGCTTTTTTTATCCAATCTAAAACTGTGTTCCCTTTTATGGGAGCATTTATCCTGTTCACATTGAGAGTAACTATTGAAAGATATGTTTTGTTGACTGTTTCCTTTGCTGTGCAGAAACATTTTACTTGACCAAGTCCTCAAAGTACATTTTTGCTTTTTTTTTTTTTCCTTTGCCTTTGGAGACATGCCTTGAAAGAAGTTGCTGTGGTCGATGTTGAAGAGGTTACTTCCTATGTTCTCCTCTAGGATTTTGATAGATTTTTGCCTCCAATTGAGATCTTTTATCCATATTGAGTTATCTTTAAAAATGAATCTTGGAATACTACATCCAAAACTAATGATGTACTGTATGGTGACTGACATAAATAAATAAATAAATAAATAAATAAATAAATTTAAGTGTCATCATTACTCATTACTTTAGTATCTGTTTCTATATATTGTCTCTGTAAACTTCTGGTCTATATTAGTTTTGAGGCCTTTCTTCTTTAATAGAATTCCCTTTAATATTTATTGTAAAGCCATCTATGAGAAGCCCATAGTGAATATCATTCTCAATGGGGAAAAGATGGAGAGCTTTTCCCTTAAGGTCAGGAATGTGACCGGGATGTCCACTGTAACCACTACTGTTCAACAGTCTTAGCCTCAGCAATCAGACAACAAAAAGAAATAAAAGGCATTCAGTTTGCAAAGAGGAAGTCAAACTCTCTCTCTTTGCCAATGACATGATATTTTATGTGGAAAACCCAAAAGACTCCACCTCCAAATTACTAGAACTCATACAACAATTCAGCAACATGAAAGTATAAAAAATCAATACACAGAAATCAGTTGGCATTTCAATACACTATCAATGTGACTGAAGAAATAAAAATTAAAGAATTGGTCCCATTTATGATAGCACTGAAAAACATAAAATAGCTAGGAATAAACCTAACAAACAAAGAGCTAAAGGATCTATAGTCTAGAAACTATAGAACACTTATGAAAGAAGTTGAGGAAGACACAAAGAGAAGGAAAACATTCCATGCTCATGGGCTAGAAGAAAAAATATTATTAAAATGTCTGTGCTGCCCAGAGAAATTTAACTTTCAGTGCAATCCCTTTCAAAATACCATCAACATTTTTCACAGAGCTGTAACAGACAATCCTAAAATTTGTATGGAACCAAAAAGACCCAGAATCATCAGGGGATTGTTGAAAAAGAAAACCAAAACTAGGGGTATCACAATGCTAGACTTCAAGCAATATTACAAATCTGTGATCATCAAGACAGCATAATATTGACACAAAAATAGACACATAGGTCAATGGAAAAAAATACAGAGCCCAGAAATAATCCTTTAACTCTATGGCCAACTAATCTTCAACAAAGCAGGAAAGAATATCCAATGGAAAAAAGAGAGTCTCTTCAATAAATGGTGCTGGGAAAATTGGACAGCCACATGCAGAAGAAAGAAAGTGGACCATTCTTTTACACCATACACAAAGATAAACTCACGTGTTTGAAACATTTCACGTGATGTTGAAAAATGTTCAACATCACTAGCTATCAGGGAAATACAAATCAAAACCACAATGAGATACCATCTTACATCAGTTAGAATGGCCAAAATTAACAAGACAGGAAACAAATTTTGGAGAGGATGTGGAGAAAGGGGAACCCTCTTACACTGTTGGTGGGAATGCAAGCTGGTACAGCCACTTAGGGAAAACGTATGGAGTCTCCTCAAGATGTTAAAAATAGAGTTACCCCTATGACCCAGCAATTGCACTACTAGGTATTTACCTCAAAGATACAGACATAGTGAAAAGAAGGGGCACATGTACCCTAATGTTCATAGCAGGAATGTCCACAGTAGCTAAACTGTGGAAGGAGCCAAGACACCCTTCAACAGATGAACAGATAAAGATGTGGTCCATATATGCAATGGAATATTATTTAGCCATTCAGAAAAGATGAATACCCACCATTTGTATCAACATGTTTGGAGCTGGAGGGGATTATGCTAAGTAAAATAGACCAAGTGGAGAGAGACAATTATCATATGGTTTCATATCATATGGTTCCATCATATGTGGAACATAAGGAATAGCTTGGAGGGCATTAGGAGAAGGAAGGGAGAAATAAAGAGTGAGGAATTAGAGGAGAGAAAAACCATGAGAGACAATAGACTACAGGAAACAAACTGAGGGTTTTAGAAGGGAAGAGACTGAGGAGATAGGCTAGCTCATGATGGGTACTAAGGGTACTACATATTGCATGGAGCACTGGGTATTACATGCAAATGAATCATGGAACACTACATCAAAAACTAATGATGTACTGTATGGTGACTGACACAACATAATAAAGTTTAAAAAAAAAGAATTAACCAAGATTCATGAACTATTTGTAGAAAGTTCAGGTATAATTTTCAAAAAGTTTTTGCCTGAAGGAGAAAGAAATTTGAGGATGAGTTGGGGCAATGTCACAAGGGAAAAGAAAAAGGAGACCAATAGAGGGATGGAATATGCATTACCCTGGTAACTTGTCTGGACCCCAAAGAAAGTCTAAGTTCAAGTTCCAGCAGAGCTATATAGGATTTGTCTGAGAAATGGTGTCAGAGTATGAGGCAGAGCCGTTTTCTTCCCCCTCCTCCTATCACCAACCATGTGACAAGCATGAATTTGATTTCCAAAATCTCTAGGCATCAAGAGAATGAATAGTGGTGGGAAAAAAAAAAAAAAAATTCTGGGATGCAAATAGGCAAGGAAGAGTCTAGAATGGGATGGCGAACAAATTTCTTATTTTAGTTTTTCATTGGAGAAGCAGATGGCAAGGAGAGTAGTTGGGGAGTGGATTGCTCTGGTTTGGAGATCCCAGAGCAGACAACTCAGTTGGTGTCAGACGTCAGGAGGTGGAATTAGGGGAGAGGACTCAGGCTTCTGAGTCCCAAGGCAGAGGGACCTCCCAGCCCAGAGGTCAAAACCTTCACTGGACAGGCCCAGGAGGACCAGGAGCTGGAGGAAGAGTTTGGTCATTTGCTGTCCACAACTGTGCTCTCCTTGGCCCAGGGTCCTTAGCAGCAGCCTTCAGAGGACTGACTGCTGCCCCCTCCACAGCAGCCAGAGCCCCAACACCCCCCCCCCCCCCGCAGAGGGTGGCTGCAGCATCCTGAGCCTTCTGAGGGCTGGCTGCAGCAGCCAGAGCTCTCATGTCTATGATGGTGGGACCTGTGTCGCCTGTGGTGGCTTGTGCAGTAGCTGCCACCCCCAGGAGCTAGAGCTGCAACAGCCCCCAGAACTGACACTGTATCAGGAAGAGACTGGAGGGCACTTTGTGGGACACTTTGGGAAGCACTTGGGGGTGGGGCAATTGGATGGGCCCTTGGGAGGGGGCTGGCACTGTTGCTGATTCTGCTGGCAGGACATCTTGGCAGGCAGGTTCAGGAGCTGAGGGAAAGTCCCACAGCAAGTTAGACCCAGGACACAGTTCTCCCTTGTTTTACCATTCTTTAACCTACATTTTAAAAAGCATGTACAAGATAAGCCATGGGGTAATTATCTCTAAAATAGTTGTCAATGCTCTGACATTATTTCATTTGATGCTTAGGAACTTCTCATAAAACAGACATGGTGACCTTCTCTAAATAAATGCACAGAGGACGGCTATATCAACAAAGTAATTCAGTGACTTTAAGTGGGGAAGGCAAAACGTGCGTTCACAAATTGTGACTTGAGTCCATGCTCTGCACACTGCCAAATTCTGAAAATACCCCACCTTGGAGCCAGGTCGGAGTGACAGTGCTCTTTGCTGAACAAGAAATAAGGGTTTCCTTTTGGAGGAATTTTGCAGCTGGCTTTTCAACAGATATATATTATTATCATATATTATATGCTATGTATAATATCATATAAATTACCATATAATTATATACAATACATATACATACATTTATATTTGGGTTAACCAGCTTGTATGATGATCCTTGGCATATATATACATATATATAAAACAGGTTACCCAAATCATTCTAGAAATGTAGAAGTGAGGCAAGACCTAACTGTGGGAAGTTGGGATATGCTATGTACCCTTTACAGCACACAGCCTCCTTTGTTTTCCACACCTTAGCACCATAAATTTCAATTTGTTTTTCACTATCCAACTTTGGGGCTTCTGGTGCAGTTGCTCAGACACCCCTCCTGACCTGCTAGCGACACGTGCTGGGGGTAAGATCCATGCATGTCTAGATTTATGCTTCCTCTTTTCTACTGTTTGAGAGTCACTGTGACTCCAGTAGAAACTTTGGGCAAGAGACACGGTTGATTTCACCAAAGTAAACTCTTCCTTCTCAAAGGAAGAAACTTTTAACTTACCAAAAAAAACTGAGAAACTTAAAAAGATATAGAACTGATTTTATTTAAAGCACAGACACACTAATCATCTTGTTGTCTCCTATCTCTCCTGTCTCATAGCTCATCTCCCTTCTTCAGAATTTCTAGACTTTCTGTCCCTCTCTATCTACCCTGCTCAAGGCTCTGCCCTACCTTCCCTTTGCTGTGGTCTGAGCTCCCTCTGTGGAAGGCTCTACTCTCAGTCCCAAGGGACACTTACGGGTGCACAGGCAGCACTGGGTCTGTCAGTACCTCAGGAGAGGAGGGTATGAAGGTGTTCTGACCTGGAGGCCCTTTTTCCTGGCCTTGGGTTTTGCCCTCAGCCTGTGAGACAGGACCTGGGCATGACAGGACTGCCACCTCCTGTCACCCACATGTTCCTGTGACAGGTGGTAACTGGCTGCTCCTTCCTGCCACCTTCCACAGCGCTTGGGGCAGCTGCTCCCAGCTGGTAATAGGACCACTTAGAAATGGGGTAGAGGGTAAATTCTCACATCACCAGCCACCTTATTTTCCTCAGTGATCCCTGACTCTCATTCTCTTTCTTGGGTCTTGGTCCCCCCTCACCTTCCCCTTCTCCCTCCTGCAATGTTAATTCATTAGCTCTAGGCCTCCTAGATTGAACAATGAAACAAAGATGCTTCCAAGCTTTTTCACATATGTTCTTATCACTTTGCCATTGGGAATGTGCATTTGAACAGGCGTCTGTGTCTGTGTCTGTTTCTAAATGTCTCTATGCTCTAGGTGTGTGTTATACTGAGCTCACATTCCAAAACTGATGTACCTCTTAAAATCAACTCGAGGTGGGAAAATTATTTAGGAGTTAGGTTTGGGACTCTGATGTGGCATCATGCTGGGCATGAATTCTAACTCTGACACTATTTATATAACTTAGGGCAAATCTTTTAGCCTCTCTGCCCTAGTCTCCTCATCTGTGAAATGGTGACTCTGATAACCTCTGCTTCATGAGTTCGCTAGAAGTGTTAAATGGGATAACATACCTGAAATTCATACAACTTTGCTTTGCACAGTTTATGCACACCAAAAACCATCATTGTCATCATCATTTTCATTTTCCTTAATCAACTTCTTTTTTTTTTATTTGTATTTTTCATATTTTTTTTAATTTTTTTTTATTTTTTATAAACATATATTTTTATCCCCAGGGGTACAGGTCTGTGAATCACCAGGTTTACACACTTCACAGCACTCACCAAAGCACATACCCTCCCCAATGTCCATAACCCCACCCCCCCTTCTCCCAACCCCCCTCCCCCCAGGAACCCTCAGTCTGTTTTGTGAGATTAAGAGTCACTTATGGTTTGTCTCCCTCCCAATCCCATCTTGTTTCATTTATTCTTCTCCTACCCACTTAAGCCCCCATGTTGCATCACCACTTCCTCATATCAGGGAGATCATATGATAGTTGTCTTTCTCTGCTTGACTTATTTCACTAAGCAGGATACACTCTAGTTCCATCCATGTTGTCGCAAATGGCAAGATTTCATTTCTTTTGATGGCTGTCCTTAATCAACTTCTATATGCATGCTGTGGCAATCAACAGATTTTTTTCTTTTTTTGTCAAGTGCAGCATTTGCATAAGACTTCAGAATTTACAGATAGTTTTTCTATATGACTTAGGCCATCAGCATAAGACCTATGGCATGCAGACACACGTGGTGAAGACCTTAACCTGCAGAGGTCTGGCCATATGTTGCCTGAGAATGACTCTTATCTTCCTGCTTATGTCATTAAAAGGCTTACCTATAAAGGGGGCAGTCAGGATATCAATTCCTTGGCTCACACAGGTAAGTCTTATTCAGGGGCTGAGCACTGATTCTTTTTTTTTTTTTTTTTTACCTTTTTATTTTTTATAAACATATATTTTTATCCCCAGGGGTACAGGTCTGTGAATCACTAGGTTTACACACTTCACAGCACTCACCAAAGCCCATACCCTCCCCAATGTCCATAATCCCACCCCCTTCTCCCAAACCCCCTCCCCCCAGCAACCCTCAGTTTGTTTTGTGAGATTAAGAGTCACTTATGGTTTGTCTCCCTCCCAATCCCATCTTGTTTCATTTATTCTTCTCCTACCCACTTAAGCCTCCATGTTGCATCACCACTTCCTCATATCAGGGAGATCATATGATAGTTGTCTTTCTCTGCTTGACTTATTTCGCTAAGCATGATACGCTCTAGTTCCATCCATGTTGTCGCAAATGGCAAGATTTCATTTCTTTTGATGGCTGCATAGTATTCCATTGTGTATATATACCACATCTTCTTGATCCATTCATCTGTGGATGGACATCTAGGTTCTTTCCATAGTTTGGCTATTGTGGACATTGCTGCTATAAACATTCGGGTGCATGTGCCCCTTTGGATCACTACATTTGTATCTTTAGGGTAAATACCCAATAGCTGAGCACTGATTCTTAAGGTAATTGGCCTGAGGGTTCATATGGCTGGTGCCTCTAGCACTGTGGTACTCAAACTATCCATCAGTTTGATTAAGATCTGGGTGAGAACTTAATAGCTTATTAGGAACTTTGTAAGGACTTGTCTGCTTGCCTTGACTATGTGGTGTCAATGACTGATATTCAACTTATTAAGAGAAAAAGTTATTAAGCAAATGGTTACTTTTTAGTCTTCTCTTATCAGGGATTGGGTATGAGATCTAGAGTGGAAATAGAAGGTAAATTAAAAGTACTGCAATATGTCTCGCATTGGAAAGTTATAGAAATAACTGTGATTATTTATTTTCTAATTTATTTTGACTGTGTCTATCTATAATCTAGTAGCTGCGTAGTAAATTGTTGAAAGCGTTTAGTTCTTATAGAATCACCCTGCACTTCATACTAAGTTTTATTTTATTTTTATGTTCCTAAACCAGAAACAAGTAAACTCATGAATCATTTTTATACCCATCTAATTATTTTTTGTAACACACATTATTAGATAATAGTCTTAAAGTAGTAGTTAATTATTTCTTAAGCCTGGTGGCCCCTAAAACTATAATATAAAAGGAAAATGCAATGTTTATCCACTTCCAAATAAAACTACTCATGTGGAAAAGAACAACATGTAAACAGATTTGAAAGGGAAATGACAGATTAAGAGTAAAATTATAACATATATTCCATGAGTAAGATTAAAGTAGTTGATATGCAATTATATTTTACAAATCAACAAGGAGAAAAAATCCCAATGGAAATAATACCAAAGAGATAAACAGGCAACAAAAATGTTAGATTTTTATATATAACCAATAAATGTTTATAAAACCTAGGAAAAAAGACGTTTTGTTTTATTCTATCAAATACATGCATTCATATCAAACAGGCAAAGATTTAAAAGTTTTTAAACTGACTAGATGTGGAAGGATAAGGGTGGTATGGATAAAATGTAAATAGGGAATATCTTTTACCTTTCTTTAGGGCAAATTATTGGTCCATTCATTCAGATAATATTTACTGATGAATAAAATGATTAAAGCATAAAATGTACATAAGTTTGACCAGACAACTCCAAGTTTAGGACTTCTCTTCTATAGATATTATCACAAAAATGTGAATATCTCAATACTCAAGGATGTTGACTATTATATTTATAATATGAGAATTTGGAAAAACCTCAATACCTATAATAGATTGTAATATAGGCATGCAAAGAAATATATAGTTATTAAAATTACTTTGTGTTTCTATATTTAATCATGAAAAGATATTTCTCAACTGAAGCTGTTGCAGAACACACATTAACATATACCACGACAATTAGAAATATTATTTAAGGGGCCCCTGGGTGGCTCAGTGGGTTAAAGCCTCTGCCTTCGGCTCAGGTCATGATCCCAGAGTCCTGGGATTGAGCCCCGCATCATTGGGCTGTCTGCTCAGCAGGGAATTTGCTTTCTTCTCTCTCTCTCTGCCTGCCTTTCTGGCTGCTTGTGACCTCTGTCAAATAAATAAGTAAAATCTTTAAAAAATATTATTTAAAAATAAAACCATATATAATAACAACAAAAACAAACATATATCTAAAAATAGATGTCTCAAAAGATGTAGAAGTGGAGAAAGTTGGAAAACTACTGAAAGACATTAAAGTCTGCCACAGCAAATAGAAGGAGATGTCATGTCCATGATTTGAGGACAACATTGTCTTAAAGACGTCAGTTCTCTCTAACTCAATCTTTGGATTCCATGCAATTCCAACGAAATCACCACAGGAACTTTAAAGGAATTTTACAAGCTGATTCTATGATTAACATAAAAGAACAAAAGTCAAAGAATAGATAAGATACCCATGAAGAAGAACAAAATGTGAGAACTTGACTCACAAAATATCAAGCAATATAAGTTGGTCGAAATGAGGACCATGGGCTATTGGTGAAAGAATGATGTCAGAGGGTACTGTAATTAAAAATCAACTTGCATACATAATAATACTTGAACCATGTCATAGGCAGGATTACAGAAAAGTGGGGTAAGCAATTCAAAAAAGATGGTGCTATGCCAACTGTTTATCCATTTGGGCAATAAGTTAATACCACTACCTCACATAATAAACAAAAGTCAGTTCCATAATTGGGAAGACCTAACGTGGAAAATGAACATTTATTAAAAAATTTCAAGAATTATTTTATATAATAACCTTATAAAGATTTGGTTGAGAGGGGTCACCTAAATAATACAAACAAGTGCATCTCAGAGACAAATACAACATAAGCAGAAAGGAGAAAACATTTGGTTATACAAAAATCAAATCATCTTTCATTAAATAATGTCAGAAAGAGTGAAAATCTAAAATATAGATTATGAGAAGATAGTTGCAACACATAAAATTGACAAGTTAATATAAAAATAACCTTACAAACCAATGAGAAGAAAGCAAAGAAGGAAAAATGAGGGAAAGTCACAAGAAATCGATTCCCAGAGGGGGAAAACTAAATAACCAACAAGTTCTGAGAAGGCTTTCCAACCTTGAGAGGAATCAGAGAAAAGCAAGAAAAAGCCATAATGGTATCCAATTCCATACCCATTATATTAGCAAGAAATTAAAATCTTGACAGTATTTATTATTGGAACCACTGTTGAAGGACAGAAATTCCCATAACCTCTGGTAAGAATATGCATTTGCATGACTTTGAGGAGCAATATGGCAATATCTAGTCAGGTTAAAAACAGACAACTTGAAGACCCACCAATCCCACTCCTAAATCTATGGACTGGATACAAAAAGGTATGTGTGAGAATGTTCAAAAAAGCAGGATTATTTATAGAGCTGGCAGCAAGACAAACATCCAACTGCAGGTGAATGCATAGGTAAAGTGTGAGTACTTTTACATTAGAATAGCATACAATAGGGAAAATAAATGAAATGAGATAGAGTCAGCTATATCTATGTAGGTAAGTGTAGCAAAGACATGGGGTATGTTTTCACATTTAGAAAGTTAAAAATACGTTATAATTAATGCTAAATAAATTATAAAGAAAATATAGTTTAGTTAAATACAAATAAATTCTATTGAAGTGCAAGTGGATGTTATATTTTTAAAATTTTATTATAAATAAGTTGTAAGTTAAAATAAATACAGTAAGGCATATAAAATACACAGGAAGGAAAAATAAAAAATATGGAATAGTGAACATCTCTAGGTAAAAGAGATATATGAGGGGGATGGTTTTAGTTATCTTTAGAATGTTTTATTTTTTAAATTTGAATAGAGAATACATATACCATTGTTCATTATACTATTAAACATCTGTATAAAATATTTTGTTTAAAAAACTATACACAAAATTTTATATATACTTATAAAGTAAGGTATTAGTTCATTATACATCATATATATTAAAATATTCAAAAATTTGCCTTTGTATTTTCTCTTACAAAACATCTTTCTTTCTTTCTTTCTTTCTTTCTTTCTTTCTTTCTTTCTTTCTTTCTTTCTTTCTTTCTTTTTAAGATTTCATTTATTTATTTGACAGAGAGAGAGATAGTGAGAAAGGGAATACAAGCAGGGGGAGTGGGCAGAGGGAGAAGCAGCCTTCCCACCAGGCAAGGAGCCTGATGCGGCACTCCATCTTAGAAGCCTGGATCACGACTGAGCCACCTAGGTGTCCCCAAAACATCTTATTTCATATGTATGTATTTATATCTATTTTTCCTTGAGATTTCTTTAGCTATGTTTATACTAGGATTTTTTTTTTTCTATTCTGAAATAAAATAAACACTTGGCTCTAGGTACTTTTTCCTTTATTACTTAATTTTCCCCAAAATGTTTAACTACTTAATCCCATGGAACTCATCTTTGCATATGATGTTAAATGAAGATTTATATTTCCTTTTCAATTAAGCAAATTCCCTAGCTCTATATATTGAACAATAATCTTTCTCCTATTGATTGACACCTGCTTTACCACATTTTAAATCCTTGTATGAATTCTTCTATTGTATTCAGTTATCTGATTTTCACCAGTCTCAAGTATGGGTCTAGCTGTGTAAGTCACAGACAGAGAGGAGTACTTTGCCAGTCTGGGAATTGTGGTAGGTGGAGAAGATAACTAGACTGCTGAGAGACAAAAGGAATAAGGAATTTCCTAGTATTAGGACCTCAGGACCCTGTTCTCTTAATTCTTCCCCAGGAAGGAGCTGGCTAGATGTCTGCCTGAGTTCAGGGATTCCCAAAGTCATACACAGGAAATGGTGAGTAAATGAGATCAGCTGTGTCACCTAAGCAGGTCCCTCTGCAAGTGTGGGTCAAATGATGTACTAACACTTCCTGTGACCAAACATCCATCACAGTGGAATGAACAACTGGTCTTGAGCCATTTCATCCCTTGTCTAAGAGAAGATTATGGAACTAGGTGTGACCTTAGAGTGATCTACTATGAGAAAGACATCACTCACATTACAGATAAGGGGAAGACACTAAAATGAGGTCCATGAGAGCAGGAGACAGAGACAAATCTGCTAACTTGTGGGATCCATCATCAGAAGAAAATTACACCTGCATGTGAGACTGTTCCCCTTCCCCCAGTGACCATGCAGTGGTCAGAAGTGTGTTTAGAAAGTTAGAAGAAACAACAAATGTCAGGCAGGGAATGGGGAGGACCAGGCTCCCTTCACATGCTGTGATCAGTCAACCCACAGGACTGACAAATGTGCCATAAGACCAAGTCTGGCATTGTGACTCTTTCTCACACTGGATATCCTAATTTCCAAACTGAGACTGGGTTTGTGCTTCAAAATAACAAATCACAGGGCACCTGGGTGGCTCAGTTGTTAAACCTCTGACTTCAGCTCAGGTCGTGATCCCAGGATCCTGGGATTGAGCCTCAAATTGGGCTCGATCCCAGGATCCTGGAATAGAGCCTCAAATTGGGCTCTCTGCTCAGCGGGAAGCCTGCTTCTCCCTCTTCTACTCCCCCTGCTTGTGTTCCCCTCTCTCACTGTGTCTCTTTCTGTCAAATAAATAAAATCTTAAAAAAAAAAAAAAAGAAAGAAAGACAGATTACTTTCCTTTATTTGGAAAGAGCTGTAAAGTCACTAGGTCTTCCTGGACCTTTAGGAATTAGAAGATCATTCCAATAAACACATTAGCATAGTAGTTTTTTTTTTTAATATTTTATTTATTTATTTGTTTGACAGACAGAGATCACAAGCAGTCAGAGGTGGGAAGCAGGCTTCCTGCTGAGCAGAGAGCCCGATGTGGGGCTCAATCCCAGGACCCCGAGATCATGACCTGAGCAAAAGGCAGAGGCTTACCCCACTGAGCCACCCAGGCATCCCACAATAGCATAATATTAAAAAGTTCTATTTGTGTGACAACTATAAGCTAAGCTTGGTTAATCTGATGGTTCTAGTCAAACTGTTTAACATCCACCTGCTTAACGAAGTGCTTAGGGGAGCAGAGAAGGCTTTATAGAAGGATGATATTTTAAGTGGGCCTTCAAGGAGGGAATAGAATTACAAAATGTCCAGATGGCAGGGAAGGAATTGGACTTCAGACAGTAGAAGTAATGCTGCTAAGAGTAGTGATGATGGCAGTAGTTGTGGTACTGAGAATGGTAGTAGTAGTAATAGTAACAGCAGTGTCAATATGATAGCAATAACATTAGGAGCTACCCTTTATTGAGGATGTAAAATGTTCTAGATACCAAGCTACAGATAGTAAATTCTATGACTTCACAGATAAAAAGGCATCGAGATGATGAGCAAGTCTGAGTTCACTCTATGCAAAGTGAGTTGTTCAGTGCGGCAGGGGGCTGAGGTTTCTTGGGGCACCATGAAGGGCTAACTTTAGAAACTAAGTTGGAAACACTTTCTATTAGGTCTTAAATACAGGACTTAAGAAGCATGTGCTTTATTCTGTACAGAGCGCCTGCTTCTCAGAAGTAGAGTGACAAGTTAATACATGTGGCATAGGGACTGTGTTTGGAGGAAAAGCGTATTGAGGTTTTAGTGGAATCAGAAGAGGAAAAAAGAGGCAAGATTTGCTGGAAGGTGAATGTAACAGCAATTTTTACTTCTGGATGTACCTGGACCTAAATGAAGTACAGGAGAGGTGAGCAGGAAATGTGTATTTTCAAAATATGTCTATTTTTTCTTCTTTTGTTTTGTTAATATGATTTTTGTCTTTTTCTTTTCTGTGTGTGTGTATGTATGGTAGAGGAGGAAGGATATTTGGTGGGTAGATTAAGAATAGCAGAATGAGTACACAGAGGAAGGGGAATATGCAGAGATGGAGTTAAGGCCCCAAATGTAACCAGAAACTCAACATTTATATTTACAAAAAGACACCAAACACTGAATCACAGCAATCTGCTTCAGGGCCTGGTACAAAACAGAGTGGGAAGCATTTGTCTTTCATACTCTACCTCCATTAACCTCGATTTAGGCCAGAGTGCTCCTCTGGCCCCTGAGGTACCAAGGCCACTGCCTGCAGAGGACAGGGTAGAGGAATACAGTGGCAACCCAAGTAGGAAACAATCATTCCAGAATCAGATGTTGAGTAGATTCCCAGTTTTATTGTTTCACATCAGTGAGACAGCACTGTGTGAGAAGTTGTGACATGGAATTCCTTAGGGCTTTGACATGGGAATAGAATTCAAGGCCAGTACACAGGGATGCAGGAGAGGGTCAGTTTCTAGACCCCAGGGTTGCCATATTGTCTTTGCATGTTCAGTCTTCTCTGGGAATTCTCAGACTCTGAGGCAGGCCTAGCAGAAGAAAGATGATGTTCTCAGCAGTTTGTGCTTCCAGGTCTGCTCTCCTTGCCTCAGGGTCCCCATCAGCAGCAGCCTCCAGAGGACTGACTGCTGCCTCCTCCACAGCAGCCAGAGCCCCCCGAGGGCTGGCTGCAGCATCCTGAGCCCCCTGAGGGCTGGCTGCAGCAGCCAGAGCTCTGGTGTCTACGACGGTGGGACCTGTGTCGCCTGTGGTGGCTCAGGCAGCACCCGCCACCCCCAGAGCTACAGCAGCCACCACCCCCAGAGCTACAGCAGCCGCCACCCCCAGAGCTGGAGCCACAGCAGCCCCCAGAGCTAACACTGCAGCAGGAAGAGACTGGAGGGCACTTTGGGGGACACTTTGGGGGGCACTTGGGGGTGGGACACTTGGGAGGGGGCTGGCACTGCTGCTGGTTCTGCTGGCAGGACATCTGGGCTGGCGGGGTCAGGAGCTGAGGGAGAGAGTTACACAGTCAGACCCAGGACCCAGAGCCCCCCTGCCCCACTCCTTCCTGTCTGCAATTTCATTTCCAGTGCCTTTATTTGATGAACAGTTTAAATGGAGTCCTGGTTAAGCCAACAGAGAAACTTTAATTATTTCTACCAGTTCTCCGAATGCTCTCATATCATCTCTGAAGTGCTTCATCTGTTATATAATTAGAGAACTGAAGTCAAAATATGCTAAGGAAAAGTGCTCAAAATCAAACATCTAGAGGAGAAATTCTACAGCAAAAATCACGGAAATACTTAATCTAGGCAGCAGTTTAGAAATGGAATTGCTTCTTTGGGGAAAACAGTCATTCCCTCTTGGAGAACTTTCTAGATATCCCGGTCCAGTAGGGACATAGAAGTTCACACCCGCAAAGGACATTGGAGATTGGCTGGAAGAATGAGCTGAGGCAAAAGATAACTTACTGTAAACTGGGACTTGCACCAGGCCTCTGACTGGTCCCACTGCTCTGGTATCCTGCACACACTCACCTCAAACTAACACCTCAGCATCAAGATTTGAGTTGTTCTACTCTAACTCTGAAGCCCTTTTGTCTGAGTGCTTAAATAAGTCAGTCAGCTGTGATTTCCTCTCTGCTGGCTGAGTGTCCCTGTTCCCATCTTTACTTTTCCCGGGAGGGATAGTTACGCTTTCAAAGATAAGGCTCCCTTTTGACAACAGTTGCAGCTTGGTAAGGTGGTAGATGCTGCAAATTCTTCCAACCAGAGACCAACAACTACAGATCAGTTTGTTTTTTCTAGAGTACTGTCAACACTCACACAGTTGCTCCTGCTCATGTTCCCAGCCTTCCTTGCTCCTTGCCCCTCCCTCAGTGTCCCTGTGGCTTGTTCTTTGCTAACAGGAACCCAATCTCATCCTCTACTCACTGCCACCCCCTCCCAACACACACACACACACATGCACTGCAAAGGCCCTAATCCCCCCTGCCCCCTGCCCCCTGCTCTGGTCTGAGCTCCCTCTGTGAAAGGCTCTGCTCTCAGTCCCAAGGGACACTTACCGTTCCACAGGCAGCACTGGGTTTGTCAGCACCTCAGGAGAAGAGGGTATAGAGGTGCCCTGACCATGAGGCCCTTTTATCCTGGCTTTGGGCTCTGCCCTCAGCCTGTGAGACAGAACCTGGGCATGAGGGGACTGCCTCCTGCCACCCACATGGTCCTGTGACCGGTGGTGACTGGCAGCTGCTCCCTCCCTGCCTTCCTCCATGGGAACTCAGGATAGCTACTCCCAGCTTGTAATAGGGCTGCTTAGAAATGAGGGTGTGGGTTTATTCCTACCACCAATTGCCACTTAGGACCCTAGCCTCTTATTCTTGGATACCATACTCCCAACCCCAACATCCTTTCTTTACTCCCAAATGTTAATTTAGTGATTACAATCAACCTGGTTTACACCAAATTTAAAATTATTCCTTCATGCTTTATTCCATGCTGGTAATCGTCACTGGTTAAATATTGTGTTGTGTATGGTTTTAACTTAACAGAAATGGCATAATACTTGAGACTCTCGTCTACACTTGCTCTCTTCTTTAAACATTATTTTTGTGTATTATTCAAGTTGATCTGTGTAGCTGTCATTTATTCATTTTCACAGCTTCATAGTATCCACCTTATGAGCACAGCGTGATTTTGATATCCTGTCCCTTTTAGATGAGCACTGAAGTTGTTTTGCACTATTTGCTGTATAAATACTTCATCTATGGGGATTTGTGTGTGTGTCTACTTGGTTAAATGTTGAAGAGACTCTCCAAGTTAATCATCTATAAGTAGATGTTAAATTTTCAATCATACCCATCCCTCTAATTTGCTCTTGCCAATTTCTGTTTCCACTTACGGTTTATAAGAATCACTCTTTTGTACATTGTTGCTAAACTTAAATAACTGCCATTTTATGTACATTAACTAATGTATCCTTATACTTCTAATATGTGTTTCTTGCATAGTAATGATCATGAACATCTTTTTATGTTTGCTGGTCATTTGGTTTCCTTTTCTATGAATTATCTGTTCTTTTAAAAAAAAATTCTAGTCTCTTTTTGTTAAGATCTGTAAGTTCTTCACATATTCTGGTTTCTAGTACAGTATTAGTAAATGATTTGTGAACATCTTTCATCTTGTTTGCTTTTAATTGTGTAATTTGATGAGCAGGTATTTTGTTTTTAGTATAGCCCTATCTGTGCAACATTAACAATGTTATTTGCCCTTTTCATGACTTTAAGAAGTCTCAACCACTCATACGCTCAGAAACCTGAACTTTTCTGTTTCCTTTAAAAAGTTGTGAAAACTCATATTCTGTTTAAAATTAAGGTTTTCTTTAACACAGAATGGAATTTTTTATACATTTTATATTTATTTTAACCTTCTTTTCTAAATGGGTAATCAGTTGTCTATCATAATCAGATATTTCATTTTCCCCACTAATTTGAAATACCTCCTTAGTCCTGACTGAGTTTCCACATTTGTGTAGCTCTGTAACTGGCCTGATCATTCTTTTCATTGCCAATTTGTTTATCCCAGTGAGGCTATTCTGCTGCCTGATTACTGTAAGTTTGTAATCAATTGTGATATCACATAGGTTCCATAACTTTGCTCCCCGCCCCCCCGCGTAAGATTGTGTTGGTAATTACAAGAACTTTGCTCTTTCATATAAAATTCAGAGGTAGCTTGTCATATGCCATAAATGAAAATAAAGAAAAAGAAAATATCTTTAGAATTTTATAGAAATATCACTAAATTCATTCATTTATAAATGAAGGATTGTAAGATTTTTTTCATAATTTTCCTTTTGAACCATCCATGAATATGGTGTATCTCTCTTTTGGTAGTCCACAATGCCTTTCATTAAAGTCTTCACATTTTGTCAAAAATATTTTACACTAATATTTTAAACACTATAATTTTTGCTATTTTAAATAACAACTTTTACAATTATAATTTTAAATTATTTGTCTCTGGTAAATATAAATCTAAATTATTCTTTTTCTGATCTTTTATCTTACAACTTTTCTAACTCTTCCTATTATTTTTATTTCTTGTAATCATTTGTATGTACATCATTTTCTTTATCACATCTTTTCTTTCTCCTTGGGTTACATACTTAGAAGCTTAATTGCTGTATAAAAGCAATTATGCTCATTTTAAAGTATGCTCATTTTAAATTTTAATTTGTATATGTAACAACTATGTGTTGAATAATCAATCAACAATTTTTTTTTCCACCCAGATGGTTATGGCAATATATATTTCCAACCACTTACTAAGACCCATTTCTGATTATCTTCAACAATACTGAGTTTTGTTATCCATTTTAAGTTTTTTCCAGTTCAGTATAAAGGAATAGATCTAATAGAACTCATTCCTGAAAATTCATCATTTTTTTACTTGTAGTTCTTTGGTTATTTGTATGCACAAACAGAAAACAATACATTTTAAAATCTCTTAGTCATTTATATTTCTAAGCTATTTGTTCATGTGCTTTGCCCATAGTTTTGTAAATAGTTTTATTTATTTTCAATAAAATTATAATAGCTTACTGTTTATTATTAATTTTAATTTTCTATTACTGACCTATGTATTTTATTTTTCCTTCATTGTTTAATTTTTCCATCTTTTAAAAAAATGATGTGTTCTGTCATTTAGAATTTTTTTCTATGTGGTGTAATTTGTCAGTATTTTTTTGCCATACTTAAAATATTTTACCTGACTACCTGTAAAAGAATAATTAGGAGCATATTCTCGTAATTTTGGAGTATTAATTTATTGTCCCTACTATAGAGACTTACAGTTACTGGCTCAGGGATACTGAGTCTGAATTACTTCTTTTGAGGGCTTAGCATTTTCCCCTCCTATTTCCAGAGATTATGAGAGCCTGACAACATAAGAAACATACTCTCAAAAAATTCATCTTTTGCTAGTACACATTGTTTATATTAAAATGATATCCAAACCCTTGAGGTCCTGTGCCAGTCTTCAATGTTACATCATGCTGCTATCTTGTCACCTAAATCCAAGTCAGATTGATTGATGTTTTGGGTCCTGATCTTTGTGGAGTCAGGACACAGACAGAATAGCTTCTAAGTCTCATCATGCTTGGAATGAATGAGTTGGGCTCCTGAATCAGAACTCCCTATGTGAGCCAGCAATCAATATCTTGACAACAATTACATTAAATACATTCTTTGCAACTCTATGAGCTACACCCAGATAACTCACTGGCCAATTTCTGCAGTGTGATAAGGCTAGAACACACTAATGTGAATATCTCAGAGTGAGAATTCTGATGATAATGGCTTAAGTCACAATCAAAGTGAAGTTAATGCTAGTATTAATGAATAGATTTTTAAACTCAGTATCCATTAAATGCATAGTGCTATATTAGAGCTGATGAGGAATATAGAAATGTAAGACTGAAGCTGGGGATTTAAGGAGTGTTTATTTAAATGTATTTGAGAGAAAAGACTCATACAGGCTATCACGTCACGTTACATTTGAACAACACAGTTTTAGAAATGCATGGATTATGGAATAAATCATGGAAGCTTAACAGGTAGGATAAATTCAAAGTAGAAAAAATAAGCTATTTTAGCTTAAGAATATTTCTAAAGGGAGATAGCAAAACCAAAATTGGAGATATGGCAAGGGTACTATTGAAAAAACCTCAACCACCAATCAGTAGAGATTGGAGCTCATCAAGGACCCAGGAGACTCTAAGAAGAAACATCCTTAATGGTCTTGGGTAATTAGTCCTGAGGGAGAGGGGTAGAATTCAATGAGGATTAGAAATCAATGAGGAACTGAAACCTATGGAGGAACAGAACAAACGGGAAACATGGCAGGCAAGCGGCAAAACAATTCAGGGGGGGCACCTGGGTGGCTCAGTTGGTTAAGCATCTGCCTTCGGCTCAGGTCATGATACCAGGGTCCCCACATCTGGCTTCTTACTCAGTAGGGGGCCTGCTTCTCCCTCTCCCTCTGCCTGGTGCTCCCCCTGCTTGTGTGTGCTCTCTCTCTCTCTGTCAAATAAATAAATAAAATTTTTTTAAAAAAACAATTCAGAGGAGGCTGGACACCAGGGGGTACCAGATGCTGAAAGGAACATGGTAAGATATACAGATGTGTATTTATGCACACCCACATATGCACAGTCACATATGTTGTCTCTTTCATTGTCTCTGTAATATCTCTAAATAGAAGTACACAGAAACACACATACACACACACACACACACACACACACACACACACTCCTCAACCCCATAATAGTAGGATACATACCACAACAAGTAACCTAGATATTATGGAATCAACATCCACTCATGGTCTAGGAAATCCGAGAGTTCTTCCCAAGACTGGAGGGCAGTAGAATTTCTTCATACAATCTCCCTAGCTTTTATTCTTTCTCATCTGATAAATGGTTTAGTTATTTAATAACCTTGCACAGCCATAGATGGGGCTCTTGTTGTCTGACTTGCTATCAACCCAGATATTAACTCTGGCCCTTTTCTTTATCCCCTAAAAATGTGAGAATATCAATATTACTTCCAAGAAAATCCTGTGTTTATATAATTGAATTGAGAATAGGAGTTAGGAGAAGCTTATGAAACAGAAAGAGACAAAAAGTTGTATGATGTATTACTTCTGTTCTTAAATGTCCTCTGGCCTCCACGTCACTAGGGGTTTTTCCCTTGGTTGTTTTATGCTGGGCAGTGACTACCCTTCTACCGTCTCACTATTTCCATGCTGCCTTTCCTCTTTTTCCTCTGTGGATTTCACTTCAGCCTTCCCACATGACCCCTGGAAATCTGAATTCTCAGTCTCACTGGCCAGGTCTTCCCTCTGTCCCTCCTCTATAAAACCTTATTCCTGATTCACACTGTCTTATTAAAACCTACCCATAATCTCAACAACACAAAAAGCGTCTTGTATATTCCTAACCAGATTCACTTTCTTTAAAATACAATTGTAATTAAATAAATGAAAGAAGGAAAGAAATAATGTGTTGGCATTTCTTTAGAGATTATAGCACGTTATAAACTCTCTACTAGAAACTTTCTTTGTGTTAGCTCACTGACTCTCAAATAAACATACACCCCCACCAAGATGTATTTTTTATATTATCTCTATTGTAGGTGGACAAAACTGAGAACAAGAAGGATGAGGTAGTATTCACAAGGTCATAGAGATAATAGGTGGCAGAACCAGGATTCTTTCTTGGGTCTGACTCCTAAAGTAGTTTCTTGGTTGCTAAGGCAAACGTACATATCTGCAGATACATACACACCCACACACACGCACACTCACTCACACAAATATAAGGTAATAAAGAGTTAGAGGATTCTATGAAACTTGGTTAAACTAGACTGAAACATTAAATTAAGATATAAGAAGCAAGAAAATAGGCTATGGAAACTCAAGCTCCAAAACTGAGCCAGGCATGTATCCAGCAGGGACAGTGGGGGTAAGGTGGGGGATGATTACAGTTATTCTCTCCCCACTTTTTCTAAGCAGCGCTATTACAAGCTGGGAGTAGCTATCCTGAGTTCCCATGGAGGAAGGCAGGGAGGGAGCAGCTGCCAGTCACCACCGGTCACAGGACCATGTGGGTGGCAGGAGGCAGTCCCCTCATGCCCAGGTTCTGTCTCACAGGCTGAGGGCAGAGCCCAAAGCCAGGATAAAAGGGCCTCATGGTCAGGGCACCTCTATACCCTCCTCTCCTGAGGTGCTGACAAACCCAGTGCTGCCTGTGGACCGGTAAGTGTCCCTTGGGACTGAGAGCAGAGCCTTTCACAGAGGGAGCTCAGACCAGAGCAGAGGGGATTAGGGCCTTTGCAGTGCATGTGTGTGTGTGTGTTGGGAGGGGGTGGCAGTGAGTAGAGGATGAGATTGGGTTCCTGTTAGCAAAGAACAAGCCACAGGGACACTGAGGGAGGGGCAAGGAGCAAGGAAGGCTGGGAACATGAGCAGGAGCAACTGTGTGAGTGTTGACAGTACTCTAGAAAAAACAAACTGATCTGTAGTTGTTGGTCTCTGGTTGGAAGAATTTGCAGCATCTACCACCTTACCAAGCTGCAACTGTTGTCAAAAGGGAGCCTTATCTTTGAAAGCGTAACTATCCCTCCCGGGAAAAGTAAAGATGGGAACAGGGACACTCAGCCAGCAGAGAGGAAATCACAGCTGACTGACTTATTTAAGCACTCAGACAAAAGGGCTTCAGAGTTAGAGTAGAACAACTCAAATCTTGATGCTGAGGTGTTAGTTTGAGGTGAGTGTGTGCAGGATACCAGAGCAGTGGGACCAGTCAGAGGCCTGGTGCAAGTCCCAGTTTACAGTAAGTTATCTTTTGCCTCAGCTCATTCTTCCAGCCAATCTCCAATGTCCTTTGCGGGTGTGAACTTCTATGTCCCTACTGGACCGGGATATCTAGAAAGTTCTCCAAGAGGGAATGACTGTTTTCCCCAAAGAAGCAATTCCATTTCTAAACTGCTGCCTAGATTAAGTATTTCCGTGATTTTTGCTGTAGAATTTCTCCTCTAGATGTTTGATTTTGAGCACTTTTCCTTAGCATATTTTGACTTCAGTTCTCTAATTATATAACAGATGAAGCACTTCAGAGATGACATGAGAGCATTCGGAGAACTGGTAGAAATAATTAAAGTTTCTCTGTTGGCTTAACCAGGACTCCATTTAAACTGTTCATCAAATAAAGGCACTGGAAATGAAATTGCAGACAGGAAGGAGTGGGGCAGGGGGGCTCTGGGTCCTGGGTCTGACTGTGTAACTCTCTCCCTCAGCTCCTGACCCCGCCAGCCCAGATGTCCTGCCAGCAGAACCAGCAGCAGTGCCAGCCCCCTCCCAAGTGTCCCACCCCCAAGTGCCCCCCAAAGTGTCCCCCAAAGTGCCCCCCAGTCTCTTCCTGCTGCAGTGTTAGCTCTGGGGGCTGCTGTGGCTCCAGCTCTGGGGGTGGCGGCTGCTGTAGCTCTGGGGGTGGTGGCTGCTGTAGCTCTGGGGGTGGCGAGTGCTGCCTGAGCCACCACAGGCGACACAGGTCCCACCGTCGTAGACACCAGAGCT
Organism: Mustela nivalis; assembly: GCF_964662115.1. Classification (NCBI taxonomy): domain Eukaryota; kingdom Metazoa; phylum Chordata; class Mammalia; order Carnivora; family Mustelidae; genus Mustela; species Mustela nivalis. The sequence continues at coordinate 108,337,171 of NC_139029.1, read as the reverse complement.
CTGGCTGCTGCAGCCAGCCCTCAGGGGGCTCAGGATGCTGCAGCCAGCCCTCGGGGGGCTCTGGCTGCTGTGGAGGAGGCAGCAGTCAGTCCTCTGGAGGCTGCTGCTGATGGGGACCCTGAGGCAAGGAGAGCAGACCTGGAAGCACAAACTGCTGAGAACATCATCTTTCTTCTGCTAGGCCTGCCTCAGAGTCTGAGAATTCCCAGAGAAGACTGAACATGCAAAGACAATATGGCAACCCTGGGGTCTAGAAACTGACCCTCTCCTGCATCCCTGTGTACTGGCCTTGAATTCTATTCCCATGTCAAAGCCCTAAGGAATTCCATGTCACAACTTCTCACACAGTGCTGTCTCACTGATGTGAAACAATAAAACTGGGAATCTACTCAACATCTGATTCTGGAATGATTGTTTCCTACTTGGGTTGCCACTGTATTCCTCTACCCTGTCCTCTGCAGGCAGTGGCCTTGGTACCTCAGGGGCCAGAGGAGCACTCTGGCCTAAATCGAGGTTAATGGAGGTAGAGTATGAAAGACAAATGCTTCCCACTCTGTTTTGTACCAGGCCCTGAAGCAGATTGCTGTGATTCAGTGTTTGGTGTCTTTTTGTAAATATAAATGTTGAGTTTCTGGTTACATTTGGGGCCTTAACTCCATCTCTGCATATTCCCCTTCCTCTGTGTACTCATTCTGCTATTCTTAATCTACCCACCAAATATCCTTCCTCCTCTACCATACATACACACACACAGAAAAGAAAAAGACAAAAATCATATTAACAAAACAAAAGAAGAAAAAATAGACATATTTTGAAAATACACATTTCCTGCTCACCTCTCCTGTACTTCATTTAGGTCCAGGTACATCCAGAAGTAAAAATTGCTGTTACATTCACCTTCCAGCAAATCTTGCCTCTTTTTTCCTCTTCTGATTCCACTAAAACCTCAATACGCTTTTCCTCCAAACACAGTCCCTATGCCACATGTATTAACTTGTCACTCTACTTCTGAGAAGCAGGCGCTCTGTACAGAATAAAGCACATGCTTCTTAAGTCCTGTATTTAAGACCTAATAGAAAGTGTTTCCAACTTAGTTTCTAAAGTTAGCCCTTCATGGTGCCCCAAGAAACCTCAGCCCCCTGCCGCACTGAACAACTCACTTTGCATAGAGTGAACTCAGACTTGCTCATCATCTCGATGCCTTTTTATCTGTGAAGTCATAGAATTTACTATCTGTAGCTTGGTATCTAGAACATTTTACATCCTCAATAAAGGGTAGCTCCTAATGTTATTGCTATCATATTGACACTGCTGTTACTATTACTACTACTACCATTCTCAGTACCACAACTACTGCCATCATCACTACTCTTAGCAGCATTACTTCTACTGTCTGAAGTCCAATTCCTTCCCTGCCATCTGGACATTTTGTAATTCTATTCCCTCCTTGAAGGCCCACTTAAAATATCATCCTTCTATAAAGCCTTCTCTGCTCCCCTAAGCACTTCGTTAAGCAGGTGGATGTTAAACAGTTTGACTAGAACCATCAGATTAACCAAGCTTAGCTTATAGTTGTCACACAAATAGAACTTTTTAATATTATGCTATTGTGGGATGCCTGGGTGGCTCAGTGGGGTAAGCCTCTGCCTTTTGCTCAGGTCATGATCTCGGGGTCCTGGGATTGAGCCCCACATCGGGCTCTCTGCTCAGCAGGAAGCCTGCTTCCCACCTCTGACTGCTTGTGATCTCTGTCTGTCAAACAAATAAATAAATAAAATATTAAAAAAAAAAAAACTACTATGCTAATGTGTTTATTGGAATGATCTTCTAATTCCTAAAGGTCCAGGAAGACCTAGTGACTTTACAGCTCTTTCCAAATAAAGGAAAGTAATCTGTCTTTCTTTTTTTTTTTTTTTTTTTAAGATTTTATTTATTTGACAGAAAGAGACACAGTGAGAGAGGGGAACACAAGCAGGGGGAGTAGAAGAGGGAGAAGCAGGCTTCCCGCTGAGCAGAGAGCCCAATTTGAGGCTCTATTCCAGGATCCTGGGATCGAGCCCAATTTGAGGCTCAATCCCAGGATCCTGGGATCACGACCTGAGCTGAAGTCAGAGGTTTAACAACTGAGCCACCCAGGTGCCCTGTGATTTGTTATTTTGAAGCACAAACCCAGTCTCAGTTTGGAAATTAGGATATCCAGTGTGAGAAAGAGTCACAATGCCAGACTTGGTCTTATGGCACATTTGTCAGTCCTGTGGGTTGACTGATCACAGCATGTGAAGGGAGCCTGGTCCTCCCCATTCCCTGCCTGACATTTGTTGTTTCTTCTAACTTTCTAAACACACTTCTGACCACTGCATGGTCACTGGGGGAAGGGGAACAGTCTCACATGCAGGTGTAATTTTCTTCTGATGATGGATCCCACAAGTTAGCAGATTTGTCTCTGTCTCCTGCTCTCATGGACCTCATTTTAGTGTCTTCCCCTTATCTGTAATGTGAGTGATGTCTTTCTCATAGTAGATCACTCTAAGGTCACACCTAGTTCCATAATCTTCTCTTAGACAAGGGATGAAATGGCTCAAGACCAGTTGTTCATTCCACTGTGATGGATGTTTGGTCACAGGAAGTGTTAGTACATCATTTGACCCACACTTGCAGAGGGACCTGCTTAGGTGACACAGCTGATCTCATTTACTCACCATTTCCTGTGTATGACTTTGGGAATCCCTGAACTCAGGCAGACATCTAGCCAGCTCCTTCCTGGGGAAGAATTAAGAGAACAGGGTCCTGAGGTCCTAATACTAGGAAATTCCTTATTCCTTTTGTCTCTCAGCAGTCTAGTTATCTTCTCCACCTACCACAATTCCCAGACTGGCAAAGTACTCCTCTCTGTCTGTGACTTACACAGCTAGACCCATACTTGAGACTGGTGAAAATCAGATAACTGAATACAATAGAAGAATTCATACAAGGATTTAAAATGTGGTAAAGCAGGTGTCAATCAATAGGAGAAAGATTATTGTTCAATATATAGAGCTAGGGAATTTGCTTAATTGAAAAGGAAATATAAATCTTCATTTAACATCATATGCAAAGATGAGTTCCATGGGATTAAGTAGTTAAACATTTTGGGGAAAATTAAGTAATAAAGGAAAAAGTACCTAGAGCCAAGTGTTTATTTTATTTCAGAATAGAAAAAAAAAAAATCCTAGTATAAACATAGCTAAAGAAATCTCAAGGAAAAATAGATATAAATACATACATATGAAATAAGATGTTTTGGGGGCACCTAGGTGGCTCAGTCGTGATCCAGGCTTCTAAGATGGAGTGCCGCATCAGGCTCCTTGCCTGGTGGGAAGGCTGCTTCTCCCTCTGCCCACTCCCCCTGCTTGTATTCCCTTTCTCGCTATCTCTCTCTCTGTCAAATAAATAAATGAAATCTTAAAAAGAAAGAAAGAAAGAAAGAAAGAAAGATGTTTTGTAAGAGAAAATACAAAGGCAAATTTTTGAATATTTTAATATATATGATGTATAATGAACTAATACCTTACTTTATAAGTATATATAAAATTTTGTGTATAGTTTTTTAAACAAAATATTTTATACAGATGTTTAATAGTATAATGAACAATGGTATATGTATTCTCTATTCAAATTTAAAAAATAAAACATTCTAAAGATAACTAAAACCATCCCCCTCATATATCTCTTTTACCTAGAGATGTTCACTATTCCATATTTTTTATTTTTCCTTCCTGTGTATTTTATATGCCTTACTGTATTTATTTTAACTTACAACTTATTTATAATAAAATTTAAAAAATATAACATCCACTTGCACTTCAATAGAATTTATTTGTATTTAACTAAACTATATTTTCTTTATAATTTATTTAGCATTAATTATAACGTATTTTTAACTTTCTAAATGTGAAAACATACCCCATGTCTTTGCTACACTTACCTACATAGATATAGCTGACTCTATCTCATTTCATTTATTTTCCCTATTGTATGCTATTCTAATGTAAAAGTACTCACACTTTACCTATGCATTCACCTGCAGTTGGATGTTTGTCTTGCTGCCAGCTCTATAAATAATCCTGCTTTTTTGAACATTCTCACACATACCTTTTTGTATCCAGTCCATAGATTTAGGAGTGGGATTGGTGGGTCTTCAAGTTGTCTGTTTTTAACCTGACTAGATATTGCCATATTGCTCCTCAAAGTCATGCAAATGCATATTCTTACCAGAGGTTATGGGAATTTCTGTCCTTCAACAGTGGTTCCAATAATAAATACTGTCAAGATTTTAATTTCTTGCTAATATAATGGGTATGGAATTGGATACCATTATGGCTTTTTCTTGCTTTTCTCTGATTCCTCTCAAGGTTGGAAAGCCTTCTCAGAACTTGTTGGTTATTTAGTTTTCCCCCTCTGGGAATCGATTTCTTGTGACTTTCCCTCATTTTTCCTTCTTTGCTTTCTTCTCATTGGTTTGTAAGGTTATTTTTATATTAACTTGTCAATTTTATGTGTTGCAACTATCTTCTCATAATCTATATTTTAGATTTTCACTCTTTCTGACATTATTTAATGAAAGATGATTTGATTTTTGTATAACCAAATGTTTTCTCCTTTCTGCTTATGTTGTATTTGTCTCTGAGATGCACTTGTTTGTATTATTTAGGTGACCCCTCTCAACCAAATCTTTATAAGGTTATTATATAAAATAATTCTTGAAATTTTTTAATAAATGTTCATTTTCCACGTTAGGTCTTCCCAATTATGGAACTGACTTTTGTTTATTATGTGAGGTAGTGGTATTAACTTATTGCCCAAATGGATAAACAGTTGGCATAGCACCATCTTTTTTGAATTGCTTACCCCACTTTTCTGTAATCCTGCCTATGACATGGTTCAAGTATTATTATGTATGCAAGTTGATTTTTAATTACAGTACCCTCTGACATCATTCTTTCACCAATAGCCCATGGTCCTCATTTCGACCAACTTATATTGCTTGATATTTTGTGAGTCAAGTTCTCACATTTTGTTCTTCTTCATGGGTATCTTATCTATTCTTTGACTTTTGTTCTTTTATGTTAATCATAGAATCAGCTTGTAAAATTCCTTTAAAGTTCCTGTGGTGATTTCGTTGGAATTGCATGGAATCCAAAGATTGAGTTAGAGAGAACTGACGTCTTTAAGACAATGTTGTCCTCAAATCATGGACATGACATCTCCTTCTATTTGCTGTGGCAGACTTTAATGTCTTTCAGTAGTTTTCCAACTTTCTCCACTTCTACATCTTTTGAGACATCTATTTTTAGATATATGTTTGTTTTTGTTGTTATTATATATGGTTTTATTTTTAAATAATATTTTTTAAAGATTTTACTTATTTATTTGACAGAGGTCACAAGCAGCCAGAAAGGCAGGCAGAGAGAGAGAGAAGAAAGCAAATTCCCTGCTGAGCAGACAGCCCAATGATGCGGGGCTCAATCCCAGGACTCTGGGATCATGACCTGAGCCGAAGGCAGAGGCTTTAACCCACTGAGCCACCCAGGGGCCCCTTAAATAATATTTCTAATTGTCGTGGTATATGTTAATGTGTGTTCTGCAACAGCTTCAGTTGAGAAATATCTTTTCATGATTAAATATAGAAACACAAAGTAATTTTAATAACTATATATTTCTTTGCATGCCTATATTACAATCTATTATAGGTATTGAGGTTTTTCCAAATTCTCATATTATAAATATAATAGTCAACATCCTTGAGTATTGAGATATTCACATTTTTGTGATAATATCTATAGAAGAGAAGTCCTAAACTTGGAGTTGTCTGGTCAAACTTATGTACATTTTATGCTTTAATCATTTTATTCATCAGTAAATATTATCTGAATGAATGGACCAATAATTTGCCCTAAAGAAAGGTAAAAGATATTCCCTATTTACATTTTATCCATACCACCCTTATCCTTCCACATCTAGTCAGTTTAAAAACTTTTAAATCTTTGCCTGTTTGATATGAATGCATGTATTTGATAGAATAAAACAAAACGTCTTTTTTCCTAGGTTTTATAAACATTTATTGGTTATATATAAAAATCTAACATTTTTGTTGCCTGTTTATCTCTTTGGTATTATTTCCATTGGGATTTTTTCTCCTTGTTGATTTGTAAAATATAATTGCATATCAACTACTTTAATCTTACTCATGGAATATATGTTATAATTTTACTCTTAATCTGTCATTTCCCTTTCAAATCTGTTTACATGTTGTTCTTTTCCACATGAGTAGTTTTATTTGGAAGTGGATAAACATTGCATTTTCCTTTTATATTATAGTTTTAGGGGCCACCAGGCTTAAGAAATAATTAACTACTACTTTAAGACTATTATCTAATAATGTGTGTTACAAAAAATAATTAGATGGGTATAAAAATGATTCATGAGTTTACTTGTTTCTGGTTTAGGAACATAAAAATAAAATAAAACTTAGTATGAAGTGCAGGGTGATTCTATAAGAACTAAACGCTTTCAACAATTTACTACGCAGCTACTAGATTATAGATAGACACAGTCAAAATAAATTAGAAAATAAATAATCACAGTTATTTCTATAACTTTCCAATGCGAGACATATTGCAGTACTTTTAATTTACCTTCTATTTCCACTCTAGATCTCATACCCAATCCCTGATAAGAGAAGACTAAAAAGTAACCATTTGCTTAATAACTTTTTCTCTTAATAAGTTGAATATCAGTCATTGACACCACATAGTCAAGGCAAGCAGACAAGTCCTTACAAAGTTCCTAATAAGCTATTAAGTTCTCACCCAGATCTTAATCAAACTGATGGATAGTTTGAGTACCACAGTGCTAGAGGCACCAGCCATATGAACCCTCAGGCCAATTACCTTAAGAATCAGTGCTCAGCTATTGGGTATTTACCCTAAAGATACAAATGTAGTGATCCAAAGGGGCACATGCACCCGAATGTTTATAGCAGCAATGTCCACAATAGCCAAACTATGGAAAGAACCTAGATGTCCATCCACAGATGAATGGATCAAGAAGATGTGGTATATATACACAATGGAATACTATGCAGCCATCAAAAGAAATGAAATCTTGCCATTTGCGACAACATGGATGGAACTAGAGCGTATCATGCTTAGCGAAATAAGTCAAGCAGAGAAAGACAACTATCATATGATCTCCCTGATATGAGGAAGTGGTGATGCAACATGGAGGCTTAAGTGGGTAGGAGAAGAATAAATGAAACAAGATGGGATTGGGAGGGAGACAAACCATAAGTGACTCTTAATCTCACAAAACAAACTGAGGGTTGCTGGGGGGAGGGGGTTTGGGAGAAGGGGGTGGGATTATGGACATTGGGGAGGGTATGGGCTTTGGTGAGTGCTGTGAAGTGTGTAAACCTAGTGATTCACAGACCTGTACCCCTGGGGATAAAAATATATGTTTATAAAAAATAAAAAGGTAAAAAAAAAAAAAAAAAAAGAATCAGTGCTCAGCCCCTGAATAAGACTTACCTGTGTGAGCCAAGGAATTGATATCCTGACTGCCCCCTTTATAGGTAAGCCTTTTAATGACATAAGCAGGAAGATAAGAGTCATTCTCAGGCAACATATGGCCAGACCTCTGCAGGTTAAGGTCTTCACCACGTGTGTCTGCATGCCATAGGTCTTATGCTGATGGCCTAAGTCATATAGAAAAACTATCTGTAAATTCTGAAGTCTTATGCAAATGCTGCACTTGACAAAAAAAGAAAAAAATCTGTTGATTGCCACAGCATGCATATAGAAGTTGATTAAGGACAGCCATCAAAAGAAATGAAATCTTGCCATTTGCGACAACATGGATGGAACTAGAGTGTATCCTGCTTAGTGAAATAAGTCAAGCAGAGAAAGACAACTATCATATGATCTCCCTGATATGAGGAAGTGGTGATGCAACATGGGGGCTTAAGTGGGTAGGAGAAGAATAAATGAAACAAGATGGGATTGGGAGGGAGACAAACCATAAGTGACTCTTAATCTCACAAAACAGACTGAGGGTTCCTGGGGGGAGGGGGGTTGGGAGAAGGGGGGGTGGGGTTATGGACATTGGGGAGGGTATGTGCTTTGGTGAGTGCTGTGAAGTGTGTAAACCTGGTGATTCACAGACCTGTACCCCTGGGGATAAAAATATATGTTTATAAAAAATAAAAAAAAAATTAAAAAAAATATGAAAAATACAAATAAAAAAAAAAGAAGTTGATTAAGGAAAATGAAAATGATGATGACAATGATGGTTTTTGGTGTGCATAAACTGTGCAAAGCAAAGTTGTATGAATTTCAGGTATGTTATCCCATTTAACACTTCTAGCGAACTCATGAAGCAGAGGTTATCAGAGTCACCATTTCACAGATGAGGAGACTAGGGCAGAGAGGTTAAAAGATTTGCCCTAAGTTATATAAATAGTGTCAGAGTTAGAATTCATGCCCAGCATGATGCCACATCAGAGTCCCAAACCTAACTCCTAAATAATTTTCCCACCTCGAGTTGATTTTAAGAGGTACATCAGTTTTGGAATGTGAGCTCAGTATAACACACACCTAGAGCATAGAGACATTTAGAAACAGACACAGACACAGACGCCTGTTCAAATGCACATTCCCAATGGCAAAGTGATAAGAACATATGTGAAAAAGCTTGGAAGCATCTTTGTTTCATTGTTCAATCTAGGAGGCCTAGAGCTAATGAATTAACATTGCAGGAGGGAGAAGGGGAAGGTGAGGGGGGACCAAGACCCAAGAAAGAGAATGAGAGTCAGGGATCACTGAGGAAAATAAGGTGGCTGGTGATGTGAGAATTTACCCTCTACCCCATTTCTAAGTGGTCCTATTACCAGCTGGGAGCAGCTGCCCCAAGCGCTGTGGAAGGTGGCAGGAAGGAGCAGCCAGTTACCACCTGTCACAGGAACATGTGGGTGACAGGAGGTGGCAGTCCTGTCATGCCCAGGTCCTGTCTCACAGGCTGAGGGCAAAACCCAAGGCCAGGAAAAAGGGCCTCCAGGTCAGAACACCTTCATACCCTCCTCTCCTGAGGTACTGACAGACCCAGTGCTGCCTGTGCACCCGTAAGTGTCCCTTGGGACTGAGAGTAGAGCCTTCCACAGAGGGAGCTCAGACCACAGCAAAGGGAAGGTAGGGCAGAGCCTTGAGCAGGGTAGATAGAGAGGGACAGAAAGTCTAGAAATTCTGAAGAAGGGAGATGAGCTATGAGACAGGAGAGATAGGAGACAACAAGATGATTAGTGTGTCTCTGCTTTAAATAAAATCAGTTCTATATCTTTTTAAGTTTCTCAGGTTTTTTTGGTAAGTTAAAAGTTTCTTCCTTTGAGAAGGAAGAGTTTACTTTGGTGAAATCAACCGTGTCTCTTGCCCAAAGTTTCTACTGGAGTCACAGTGACTCTCAAACAGTAGAAAAGAGGAAGCATAAATCTAGACATGCATGGATCTTACCCCCAGCACGTGTCGCTAGCAGGTCAGGAGGGGTGTCTGAGCAACTGCACCAGAAGCCCCAAAATTGGATAGTGAAAAACAAATTGAAATTTATGGTGCTAAGGTGTGGAAAACAAAGGAGGCTGTGTGCTGTAAAGGGTACATAGCATATCCCAACTTCCCACAGTTAGGTCTTGCCTCACTTCTACATTTCTAGAATGATTTGGGTAACCTGTTTTATATATATGTATATATATGCCAAGGATCATCATACAAGCTGGTTAACCCAAATATAAATGTATGTATATGTATTGTATATAATTATATGGTAATTTATATGATATTATACATAGCATATAATATATGATAATAATATATATCTGTTGAAAAGCCAGCTGCAAAATTCCTCCAAAAGGAAACCCTTATTTCTTGTTCAGCAAAGAGCACTGTCACTCCGACCTGGCTCCAAGGTGGGGTATTTTCAGAATTTGGCAGTGTGCAGAGCATGGACTCAAGTCACAATTTGTGAACGCACGTTTTGCCTTCCCCACTTAAAGTCACTGAATTACTTTGTTGATATAGCCGTCCTCTGTGCATTTATTTAGAGAAGGTCACCATGTCTGTTTTATGAGAAGTTCCTAAGCATCAAATGAAATAATGTCAGAGCATTGACAACTATTTTAGAGATAATTACCCCATGGCTTATCTTGTACATGCTTTTTAAAATGTAGGTTAAAGAATGGTAAAACAAGGGAGAACTGTGTCCTGGGTCTAACTTGCTGTGGGACTTTCCCTCAGCTCCTGAACCTGCCTGCCAAGATGTCCTGCCAGCAGAATCAGCAACAGTGCCAGCCCCCTCCCAAGGGCCCATCCAATTGCCCCACCCCCAAGTGCTTCCCAAAGTGTCCCACAAAGTGCCCTCCAGTCTCTTCCTGATACAGTGTCAGTTCTGGGGGCTGTTGCAGCTCTAGCTCCTGGGGGTGGCAGCTACTGCACAAGCCACCACAGGCGACACAGGTCCCACCATCATAGACATGAGAGCTCTGGCTGCTGCAGCCAGCCCTCAGAAGGCTCAGGATGCTGCAGCCACCCTCTGCGGGGGGGGGGGGGGGTGTTGGGGCTCTGGCTGCTGTGGAGGGGGCAGCAGTCAGTCCTCTGAAGGCTGCTGCTAAGGACCCTGGGCCAAGGAGAGCACAGTTGTGGACAGCAAATGACCAAACTCTTCCTCCAGCTCCTGGTCCTCCTGGGCCTGTCCAGTGAAGGTTTTGACCTCTGGGCTGGGAGGTCCCTCTGCCTTGGGACTCAGAAGCCTGAGTCCTCTCCCCTAATTCCACCTCCTGACGTCTGACACCAACTGAGTTGTCTGCTCTGGGATCTCCAAACCAGAGCAATCCACTCCCCAACTACTCTCCTTGCCATCTGCTTCTCCAATGAAAAACTAAAATAAGAAATTTGTTCGCCATCCCATTCTAGACTCTTCCTTGCCTATTTGCATCCCAGAATTTTTTTTTTTTTTTTCCCACCACTATTCATTCTCTTGATGCCTAGAGATTTTGGAAATCAAATTCATGCTTGTCACATGGTTGGTGATAGGAGGAGGGGGAAGAAAACGGCTCTGCCTCATACTCTGACACCATTTCTCAGACAAATCCTATATAGCTCTGCTGGAACTTGAACTTAGACTTTCTTTGGGGTCCAGACAAGTTACCAGGGTAATGCATATTCCATCCCTCTATTGGTCTCCTTTTTCTTTTCCCTTGTGACATTGCCCCAACTCATCCTCAAATTTCTTTCTCCTTCAGGCAAAAACTTTTTGAAAATTATACCTGAACTTTCTACAAATAGTTCATGAATCTTGGTTAATTCTTTTTTTTTAAACTTTATTATGTTGTGTCAGTCACCATACAGTACATCATTAGTTTTTGATGTAGTGTTCCATGATTCATTTGCATGTAATACCCAGTGCTCCATGCAATATGTAGTACCCTTAGTACCCATCATGAGCTAGCCTATCTCCTCAGTCTCTTCCCTTCTAAAACCCTCAGTTTGTTTCCTGTAGTCTATTGTCTCTCATGGTTTTTCTCTCCTCTAATTCCTCACTCTTTATTTCTCCCTTCCTTCTCCTAATGCCCTCCAAGCTATTCCTTATGTTCCACATATGATGGAACCATATGATATGAAACCATATGATAATTGTCTCTCTCCACTTGGTCTATTTTACTTAGCATAATCCCCTCCAGCTCCAAACATGTTGATACAAATGGTGGGTATTCATCTTTTCTGAATGGCTAAATAATATTCCATTGCATATATGGACCACATCTTTATCTGTTCATCTGTTGAAGGGTGTCTTGGCTCCTTCCACAGTTTAGCTACTGTGGACATTCCTGCTATGAACATTAGGGTACATGTGCCCCTTCTTTTCACTATGTCTGTATCTTTGAGGTAAATACCTAGTAGTGCAATTGCTGGGTCATAGGGGTAACTCTATTTTTAACATCTTGAGGAGACTCCATACGTTTTCCCTAAGTGGCTGTACCAGCTTGCATTCCCACCAACAGTGTAAGAGGGTTCCCCTTTCTCCACATCCTCTCCAAAATTTGTTTCCTGTCTTGTTAATTTTGGCCATTCTAACTGATGTAAGATGGTATCTCATTGTGGTTTTGATTTGTATTTCCCTGATAGCTAGTGATGTTGAACATTTTTCAACATCACGTGAAATGTTTCAAACACGTGAGTTTATCTTTGTGTATGGTGTAAAAGAATGGTCCACTTTCTTTCTTCTGCATGTGGCTGTCCAATTTTCCCAGCACCATTTATTGAAGAGACTCTCTTTTTTCCATTGGATATTCTTTCCTGCTTTGTTGAAGATTAGTTGGCCATAGAGTTAAAGGATTATTTCTGGGCTCTGTATTTTTTTCCATTGACCTATGTGTCTATTTTTGTGTCAATATTATGCTGTCTTGATGATCACAGATTTGTAATATTGCTTGAAGTCTAGCATTGTGATACCCCTAGTTTTGGTTTTCTTTTTCAACAATCCCCTGATGATTCTGGGTCTTTTTGGTTCCATACAAATTTTAGGATTGTCTGTTACAGCTCTGTGAAAAATGTTGATGGTATTTTGAAAGGGATTGCACTGAAAGTTAAATTTCTCTGGGCAGCACAGACATTTTAATAATATTTTTTCTTCTAGCCCATGAGCATGGAATGTTTTCCTTCTCTTTGTGTCTTCCTCAACTTCTTTCATAAGTGTTCTATAGTTTCTAGACTATAGATCCTTTAGCTCTTTGTTTGTTAGGTTTATTCCTAGCTATTTTATGTTTTTCAGTGCTATCATAAATGGGACCAATTCTTTAATTTTTATTTCTTCAGTCACATTGATAGTGTATTGAAATGCCAACTGATTTCTGTGTATTGATTTTTTATACTTTCATGTTGCTGAATTGTTGTATGAGTTCTAGTAATTTGGAGGTGGAGTCTTTTGGGTTTTCCACATAAAATATCATGTCATTGGCAAAGAGAGAGAGTTTGACTTCCTCTTTGCAAACTGAATGCCTTTTATTTCTTTTTGTTGTCTGATTGCTGAGGCTAAGACTGTTGAACAGTAGTGGTTACAGTGGACATCCCGGTCACATTCCTGACCTTAAGGGAAAAGCTCTCCATCTTTTCCCCATTGAGAATGATATTCACTATGGGCTTCTCATAGATGGCTTTACAATAAATATTAAAGGGAATTCTATAAAAGAAGAAAGGCCTCAAAACTAATATAGACCAGAAGTTTACAGAGACAATATATAGAAACAGATACTAAAGTAATGAGTAATGATGACACTTAAATTTATTTATTTATTTATTTATTTATTTATTTATTTATGTCAGTCACCATACAGTACATCATTAGTTTTGGATGTAGTATTCCAAGATTCATTTTTAAAGATAACTCAATATGGATAAAAGATCTCAATTGGAGGCAAAAATCTATCAAAATCCTAGAGGAGAACATAGGAAGTAACCTCTTCAACATCGACCACAGCAACTTCTTTCAAGGCATGTCTCCAAAGGCAAAGGGAAAAAAAAAAAAAAGCAAAAATGTACTTTTAGGACTTGGTCAAGTAAAATGTTTCTGCACAGCAAAGGAAACAGTCAACAAAACATATCTTTCAATAGTTACTCTCAATGTGAACAGGATAAATGCTCCCATAAAAGGGAACACAGTTTTAGATTGGATAAAAAAAGCAGGACCCATCCATATGCCGTCTAGAAGAGACAAATTTTGAACATAAAGCCACCTCCAGATTGAGAGTGAGGGGATGGAGAACAATTTATCATGCTAACGGACTTCAAAAGAAAGTTGGAGTAGCAATTCCTGTATCAGAGAAATTAGATTTTAAACCAAAGACTGTAGTAGGTGATGTAAAGGGACATTATATCATACTTAAAGTGTCTATCCAACAAGAAAAACTAACAACTGTAAATATCTATGACCCCAACATTGGAACAGCAAACTACAATGTGGTAGACAGTGTGGTCTCAGGACCCACGGGGTCACAGAAGGATTGGGGGTGTCTGAGTATCACAGAGCTCACAAGTATTAGAGCAGGGAAGCTGGCTATAGAGAAGGAGCTGAGGAGTGAGCTCTCAACTCAGGGTTATCTTAAACTGTGATCCATAGCACAGTTAGGCACTGTTCTTTGGGCAGGGACCCCCAAAGTGACAGATCTGGGGAGACCCCCCCTGGAAGAACAGCAGGGATCTGCTGGGTTTGGAGACTCCAAATGGGGCTGTGTGCCAGAGACAGAGATGCTCATCACAGGCCGGGTGAGCTCAGAGTGCAACCAGAGGCCAGGGAGACAGGAGTGATTGAGAGTTTTTCTCCAAGAGCACACTGACGAGTGGGGCCCTGAGCTCTCAGCTCCTCTGGGCCAGAGATTGGCAGGCTGCCATTTTCATTCCCATCCTCCATAAATCTAAGGAAAGTGTTCATGGAACAAAAGCTCCTGAGAGCAAACTGGATCAGAATACATAGCCCGGCCCCTGGCAAGGGCAGTATAATTCCACTCTAGGCAAAGACACTTGAAAATCACTGAAACAGCCCCTCCCCCAGAAGATCACAAGAAATCCAGCCAAGACCAACCTCATTTATGAGGGAGAACAGTGGAATTCCAGAGGATGGGAAAGAAAAGCATGGAATTCATGCCCCCCCCCCATGATTCTTTAGTCTTGCAAAGTTAATTAATTTTTTTAACTTTATTTTTTACTTATTCTAATTTTTTTAACTTTTACTCTTTCCTCTTTTAACTTTTTTAAACTAGTTTATCTTAACAATATATTTCATTTAAAACATCTTTTTGAATCTTCATTATTGTAGTCATATTTTATCCTTAATTGTATCTAACCTGATTTTTTGTATACACAAAGGGATTTTTCTTCTAAGAATTTTGGGATACAACTTCTAATAGATCAAAATATACCCTAAATCTAGCACAGGGCATTGTTCTACTCTCCATCACGAGCAAATTCTCTCCAGTTTCTTTTTCTTTTTTTTTTTTTCAACCAATTTATCAACTCCATTTTTTAGAAAATTTTTTTAATTTTTATCTTTACAGTCATATTCCTACCCTTCATCATGTTTACCCTTATTTTTGTATAAATATATAAAGGTTTTCTTTCCTTAAATTTTGGGAGGTAGTTTCTTCTAAGAGACAAAAATACTTCCAAAATTAAGTGGTGTCTCTGTTCTATTCACCAGTCAAATATATATTTTTATCTTTTTCTTTTTTTAAACTTTTTAAACTTCTTTTTACTACCTTTCTCTCCCCGCCCTGGGGTCTCTTCTGATTTGGTTAAAGCCCATTTTTCTGGGGTCTTTGCCACCCTCTTAGTATTTCATTTTCTTGTTCATGTATTCTTATCTGGGTAAAATCACAAGGAGGAAAAACACCACAAAAAAAAAAAAAAAAAAGAACAACAGGCAGTACCTAAGGCTAGGGACCTAATCAATATGGACATTGGTAATATGTCAGATCTAGAATTCAAAAGGATTCTCAAGGTGCTAGCTGGTTTTGAAAAAGGCATGGAAGACATTAGTGAAATCCTGTCTGGAGAAATAAAAGCCCTTTCTGGAGAAAGAAAAGAACTAAAATTTAACCAAGCTGATATAAAAAAGATATTAATGAAGTGCAATAAAAAATGGAGGCTCATACGGTTAGGATAAATGAGGCAGAATAGAGAATTAGTGATACAGAAGACCAAATGATGGAGAATAAAGAAGCTGAGCAAAAGAGAGACAAATAACTACTGGACCGTGAGGGGAGAATTCGAGAGATAAGTGATACCATAAGATGAAATAACATTAGAATAATTGGGATTCCAGAAAAAGGAGAAAGAGAGAGGGGGGTAGAAGGTATATTGGAGTGAGTTATTGCAGGGAATTTCCCTAATATGGCAAAGGGAGCAAGCATCAAAATCCAGGAGGTGCAGAGAACCCCCCTCAAAATCACTAAGAATAGGTCCACACCCCATCATCTAATAGTAAAATTACAAGTCTTAGTGACAAAGTGAAAATCCTAAAATCAGCTCAGGCCAAGAGTCTGTAACATACAATGGTAAAAATATTAGATTGGCAGTGGATTTATCTACAGAGACCTGGCAGGCCAGAAAGAACTGGCATGATATATTCAGAGGAATAAATGAGAAAAACATGTAGGCAATAATACTATGTCCAGCTAGGTTATCATTGAAAATAGAAGGAGAGATAAAAAACTTCCAGGACAAACAAAAACTAAAAGAGTTTTTAAACACCAAACATGCTCTACAGGAAATATTGAAAGGTGTTCTCTAAGCAAAGAGATAGCCTAAAAGTAGTAGATCAGAAAGGAACAGAGATAATATACAGTAATAATCATCTTACAGGCAATGCAATGGCACTAAATTCATATCTCTTAATAATTACCCTGAATGTAAATGGGTTAAATGCCCCAATCAAAAGACACAAGATATCAGAATGGATATAAAAACAAAACCCATCAATATGTTGTCTACAAGAAACTCATTTTAGCCCCAAACACACCTCCAGATTTAAAGTGAGGGGGTGGAAAACAATTTAATGTGCTAATGGACATCAAAAGAAAGCTGGGGTGGCAATCCTTATATCAGATCAATTAGATTTTAAGCCAAAGACTATAATTAATAAAAGAGGAAGGACACTATATCATACTCAAAGGGTCTGTCCAACAAGAAGATCTAACAATTTTAAATATGGATGCCCCAAATATGGGAGCAGCCAAATATATACACCAATTAATAACAAAATCAAAGAAACAAATTGACCATAATACAATAATAGTAGGGGACTTTAACACCTCCCTCACTGATATGGACAGATCATCCAAGCAAAAGATCAAAAGGAAATAAAGGCCTTAAATGACAAATGGGGCCAGATGGACATCAAAGGTATATTCAGAACATTCCATTCCAAAGCAACAGATACACATTGTTCCCTAGGACACATGGAATCCTGGGCCACAAATCAAGGCTCAACCAGTACCAAAAGATGGGATCATTCCCTGCTTATTTTTAGACAACAATGCTCTGAAGCTAGAACTCAATAACAAGAGGAAATTTGAAAGAACCCAAATACATGGAGGTGAAGGAGCATCCTTCTAAAGAATGTATGGGTCAACCAGGAAATTAAAGAAGAATAGAAAAAATTCATGGAAAAAAATGATAATGAAAACACAACAGTTCACTACATCTGTATCTTTGGGGTAAATACCCAGGAGTACAATGGCAGGGTCATAGGCAAGCTCTATTTGTAATTTCTTGAGGAATCTCCACATTGTTCTCCAAAGATGCTGCACCAACTTGCATTCCCACCAACAGTGGAAGAGGGTTCTCCTTTCTCCACATCCTCACCAACACATGTTGTTTCCTCTCTTGCTAATTTTGGCCATTCTAACTGGTGTAAGGTGACATCTCAATGTGATTTTAAATTGAATCTCCCTGATGGCTAGTGATGATAAACATTTTTTCATGTGTCTGATAGCTATTTGTATGTCTTCATTGGAGAAGTGTCTGTCCATATCTTCTGCCCATTTTTTGATATGATTATCTGTTTTGTGTATGTTGAGTTTGAGGAGTTCTTTATAGATCCTGGATATCAACCTTTTGTCTGTACAGAGGAGCCATCTGTACCCCAATGTTTATAGCAGCAATGGCCACGGTCGCCAAACTGTGGCAAGCCTGTGGCACCCTTCAACATACGAATGGATAAGGAAGATGTGGTCCATATACACTATGGAGTATTATGCCTCCATCAGAAAGGATGAATACCCATCGCTTCTCGGCCTTTTGGCTAAGATCAAGTGTAGAAAGGATGAATACCTAACTTTTGTAGCAACATGGACGGGACTGGAAGAGATTATGCTGAGTGAAATAAGTCAAGCAGAGAGAGTCAATTATCATATGGTTTCATTTATTTGTGGAGCATAACAAATAGCATGGAGGACAATGGGAGTTAGAGAGGAGGGGGGGGAATTGGAAGACAGGGGAACCATGAGAGACTGTGAACTCTGAAAAACAATCTGAGGGGTTTGAAGTGGCGGGGGGGTGGGAGGTTGGGGGAACCAGGTGGTGGGTATTAGAGAGGGCATGGATTGCATGGAGCACTGGGTGTGGTGCAAAAATAATGGATACTGTTATACTGAAAATAAATAAAAAATAAATTAAAAAAAAACAAAAACCAAAACAACAGTTCAAAATCTTTGGGACACAGCAAAGGCAGTCCTGAGAGGAAATATATAGTAATACAAGCGTTTCTCAAGAAGCAAGAAAGGTCTCAAATACACAACCTAACCCTGGACCTAAAGGAGCTGGAGAAAGAACACCAAAGAAATACTAAACGCAGCAGGAGAATAGAAATCATAAAGATCGAGCAGAAATCATTGAAATGGAAACCCAAAAAACAAGAATAAATCAACCAAACTAGGAGCTGGTTCTTTGAAAGAATTAGTAAGTTTCATCAACCCATGGCCGGACATATCAAAAAGAAAAGAGAAAGGATCCAAATTAATTAAATCATAAATGAAAGAGGAGAGATCACAACCAACACCAAATTATTATAAGAACATATTCTGAGCAACTATACACCAGCCAATTTGACAATCTGGAAGAAATGGATGCAATCCTGGAGACATATAAACTACCACAACTAAACCAGGAAGAAATAGAAAACCTGAACATACTCATAATCCATAAGGAGATTGAAACACTCATCAAAAATCTCACAACAAATAAGAGCCCAGGGCCAGACAGCTTTCCCAGGGAATTCTACCAAACATTTAAAGAAGAATTAATTCCTATTCTCCTGAAACTGTTCCAAAAAATAGAAATGGAAGGAAAACTCCAAACTCATTTTATGAAGCCAGCATTACCTTGATCCCAAAGCCAGACAAGGATCCCATCAAAAAAGAGAATTACAACCAATATCCTTGATGAACACAGATGTGAAAATTCTCACTAAAATACTAGCCAATAAGATCCAACAGTACATTAAAAGGATCATTCACCACGACCAAGTCGGATTTATTTCTGGGATGCAAATTTGGTTTAACATCTGCAAATCAATCAATGTGATACAATACATTAATAAAAGAAAGAAGAAGAACCATATGATACTCTGGATAGATGCTGAAAAAGCATTTGACAAAGTACAGCATCCTTTCTTGATCAAAACTCTTCAGAGTGTAGGGATAGAGGGCACATACCTCAATACCATCAAAGCCATCTATGAAAAACCCACCACGAATATCATTCTCAATGGAGAAAAACAGAGCTTTTCCACAAAGGTCAGGAACATGTCAGGGATGTCCATTATCACCACTGCTATTCAACATAGTACTAGAAGTCCTAGTCTCAGCAATCAAACAACAAAAAGAAATTAAAGGCATCCAAGTTGGCAAAGAAGAAGTCAAACTATCACTCTTTGCAGATGATATGATACTTTATGTGGAAAACCCAAAAGACTGCACTCCAAAACTGCTAGAACTTGTACAGGAATTCAGTGAAGTGTCAGGATATAAAATCAATGTACAGAAATCAGTTGCATTTCTTTACACCAACAACAAGACAGAAGAAAGAGAAATTAAGGAGTCAATCCCACTTACAATTGCACCCAAACCATAAGATACCCAGGAATAAACCTAACCAAAGAGCCAAAGAATATATACTCAGAAAACTATAAAGTACTCACGAAAGAATTTGAGGAAGAACACAAAGAAATGGAAAAATGTTCCATGCTTCTGGATTGGAAGAATAAATATTGTGAAAATGTCTATGCTACCTAGAGCAATCTACATGGTTAATGCAATTCCTTTCAAAATACCTTAATTTTTTGCAAAGAAATTGAACAAATAATTCCAAGATTTATATGGAAACAGAAAAGACCTCAAATAGCCAGAGGAATATTGAAAAAGAAAGCCAAAGTCGGTGGCATCACAATGCTGGACTTCAAGCTCTATTACAAAGCTTTCATTATCAAGACACTATGGTACTGGCACAAAAACAGACACATAGATCAATGGAACAGAATAGAGAGCCCAGAAATAGACCCTCAACTCTATGGTCAACTAATCTTCGACAAAGCAATAACGAATGTCCAATAAAAAACAAACAAACAGTCTATTCAACAAATGGTGGTGGGAAAATTGGACAACCACATGCAGAAATATGAAACTGGACCATTTCTTCCCACAACACATGAAAATAAACTCAAAATGGATTGAGGACCTCAGTGTGAGAAAGGAAAACATCAAAATCCTTGAGGAGAACACAGGCAGCAACCTCTTTGACCTCAGCTGCAGGAACTTCTTGAACACTGCCAAAGGCAAGGTAAACAAGGGCAAAAATAAACTATTGTGACTTCATCAAGATCAAAAGCTTCTTCACAGCAAAGGAAACAGTCAACAAAACCAAAAGACAACTGAAAGAATGGGAGGAGATATTTGCAAACTACATATTAGATAAAGGGCTAGTATCCAAAATCTATAAAGAACTTATCAAACTCAACACCCAAAGAACAAATAATCCAATCAAGAAATGGGCAGAGGACATGAACAGACATTTCTACAAAGAAGATATCCAGATGGCCAACAGACACATGAAAAAGTGCTCCACATCACTCAGCATCAGGGAAATAGAAATCAAAACAACAATGAGATACCACCTCACACCTGTCAGAATGGCTAAAATTAATAAGTCAGGAAATGACAGATGCTGGTGAGGATGGGGGAACCCTCCTAAACTGTTTGTGGGAATGCAAGATGATGCAACCACTCTGGAAAACAGCATGGAGGTTCTTCAAAAGGTTGAAAACAGAGCTACCCAATGACTGAGCAATCGCACTACTGGGTATTCACCCTAAAGATACAAATGTAGTGATTCAAAGGGGCACGTGCACTCGAATGTTTATAGCAAAAATGTCCACAGAAACTAAACTATGGAAAGATCCTAGATGTCCATCAACATTTGAATGGATAAAGAAGAAGTAGTGTGTGTGTATATATATATATGTATATATATACATATATATATATTAGAATACTATGCAGCCATCAAAAGAAATGAAATCTTGCCATTTTTGATGACGTGGATGGAAGTATAGGGTATTATGCTGAGTGAAATAAGTCAATCAGAGAAAGACAATTGCTATATTTTCTCCCTGATATGAGGAAGTTGAGAGGTATTCAAGGGGGATTGGGGGTTAGGATAGGAAAAAATTAAACAAGATGGAATCAGGAGGGAGAGAAACCATAAGAGACTCTTAATCTCACAAAACAAACTGAGGGTGGCTGGGTGGAAGGGGGTAGGGAGAGGGTGGTTGGGTTTTGGACATTGGGGAAGGTATGCATGATGGTGAGTGCTGTGAAGTGTGTAAGCCTGGCAATTCACAGACCTGTACCCCCGGGGCTAATAATACATTGTATGTTAATTAAAAAAATAAAAAAAAAATTAAAAATTAGAAAAATCCCAAATGCACAAGCTATCCTTAAACCTAAATAAAAGATCTGGAGAAAGAATAGCAAATAAAGCCTAAATCAACCAGGAGAAGAGAAATAATGAATATTAGAGCAGAAATCAATGAAATAGAAACAAGAGGAACAGTAGAACAGATCAACAATACTAGAAGCTGGTTCTTTGAAAGAATTAATACAATCAATAAACTCTGGCCAGACTTATGCAAAAGTAAAGAGAAAGGACCCAAATTTATAAAATCATGAATGAAAGGGAAGAAATCATGACCAATATCAAGGAACTAGAGAAAATTATTAGAACTTATTACCACAGCTATATGCCAACAAATTAGGCAATCTGGAAGAAATGGACGCATTCCTGGACACTTATAAACTACCAAGATTGAAACAGGAAGAAACAGACAATCTGAACAGACCAATAATCGTCAAGAAAATTGAAAGAGTAATCAAAAACCTCCCAAAAATCAAGAGCCCAGGACCAGATATTTTTCCAAGGGAATTCTACCAAACATTTTAAAAAAAGAAATTATATCTATTCTACTGAAATTATTCCCAAAAAGTTGAAATGGAAGGCAAATTTCCAAACTCCTTCTATGAAACCAGCATTACTCTGATCCCAAAACCAGACAAAGAGCCCCTCAGAAAGGAGAATTATAGACCAATATCCCTGATGAATATGGATGCCAAAAAACACTTAACAAGATACTAGCCAATAGGATTCAACAGTACGTTAACCATGACCACGTTAGTACCATGACCAGGTGGGGTTTATTCCTGGGATGAAAGGATGGTTCAACATTTGCGAATCAATCAACATGATGGATCACATTAACAAAAGAAAAGACAAGAACTATATGATCCTCTTAATTGATGGAAAAAAAAGCATTTGACAAAACACAGCATCCTTTGCTGATTAAAACTCTTCACCTAGGTGGCTCATTTGGTTGAGCGACTGCCTTAGGCTCAGGTCATGATTCCGGACTTCCAGGATCGAGTCCCACATTGGGCTCCCAGTTCCTTGGGGAGTCTGCTTCTCCCTTTGACCTTCTCCTCTCTCATGCTCTCTCTCACTCATTCTCTCTGAAATAAATAAATAAAATCTTAAAAAAAAAACAAAAAACCTCTTTAAAATACAGGGATAGAGGCAACATACCTCAATATCATAAAAGCCATCTACTGCAGGGATTTTTGAAGACCTAAAAACTGGTATGTGCATTGACCTACTACATACACTGAAAAAGGATAGGAAATATATGAGACATATCCTCATGCTTGAAATGTCTTCAATCTCACATAAAAATATGCACAATAATGAATTACATGTATGACAAGCAATAAAGCCTCTGGAAGCTTCTCTTGGTCAGACATTATCAAGGAATGCATTTCAGAGGACATAGGATTCATATTGGTGCTTGGAAGATTTTCCAAAGGTAAAGAGTAGAGGGGAGGATATTCTTAGAAGAAAATCAAGTACAAAAAAAAAAAAAAAAAGAAGAAGAAGAGAGACAGCCAGAAATAAAGAAAGAAGGGAAGGAAGGAAGGAAAGAAAGAAGGAAGGATGGAAGGGAGGGAGGGAAGAAGGAAGGAGCAAAGGAAATATCTATTGCTTAGAGGAATAAGGTCAAAAATTGGGACTGGGAATGAGAAGGGGTGGATAATTCTTGGAGATGGGCTTCTGTGCCCAGACTAGTATGAGATGCTAATAATAGCAGGAGCAACAATATTCAAAATACTATCAAATTTTGGTTTGGTATATTTAAGCTGACTAGTTCCATTTTCAGCAATCAGAATTTGCCTGTCTCTCTGTTTGGTCATCTTTCACATACTGTCTTATGTTATCTAGTAATGTGTAATGTGTCTGCATTATCTCTAGAGTGAAAGTTCTGAAGCACAAAACAGGGATCTTACTACTTCTTATATCCTGGACACAGTAAGTTCTTAGCAAATATCAAATCAGAGAGTCATGACTATAGACACCTGAGCCAGGGAGAAATGGAGTGGCACTGGAAGGAGGCCCATGTCTGAGATCTGCCATGAAACTTACTGCACTTGGAAGTCTAGTAGGATGGTGGACCACTCAGGGACTTCAATGTGGCTTACTTCAGGGAATGGGCAAAGCTAGATGCTGCTCTCATCCACTGAAAGTGTTAATTCAGGTGGGTCAGTCCCCAACTGCATGATGAACTTTGTTGTACTGAAAATGACTGGACTCTGAAACTTCAAGAGGCAAGCGTTATGAGCAGTGGTCTGGGGGACCTAGAGAGGAAGCAGGGATGTTCATCCAGAGAGGAATCTCCAAGAAGAGTCCTTAGCCCTTGGTTAGGGTTTGTAGGGTTGGGTAGTTGTTAGTTAACCTTAAAGAAACACATTTGAGGTGTACAAAGTGTCAGAGTGCAGGCTTATGTGGTATGAGTCCAGCTGGGGAAAAGGAGCCACTGGTATAATAAGACAAGAGTTACTCTGCTCTCCCAGTGCTTAGTGTCCATCACAACTTTCTGAAGAGCAGGTAGGGTTCCTTTTGATACCTGATAGGGAGGAGAAGTGAAAAGGAAGAGGAGAGAGAGGAGAGCAAAGGAAGTAAGGGAAGAAGGGGTCAGATCTCTGAAGCACCTAACTCAGGTGGTCCCAGGGTTCTGTTCTAATAGACTGAGAAAGACTTCATACCATCTCCCACCTTCTCTATTGTCTATCCTTTCCTCTATTCTCATTGTACTACCCATACCATCTCTATTTCACTTACAAGGAATCTCCTCTCCCTTCAACCAAACTACATGTCAAAGACTGCTTCCCCCTGGTAGCCTTCCCAAATGAAGCAGGTAGACCCTGATAGTCATGTCCTGCTGGATTAGCTCCAGTAGCTTCTCCTCTGATCTTGTCCCACTCTCCACACTGGTTAGGTCCTTATCTGCCACTGTGCAGCCCAAGCTTGTTCACCTTTGTCCTATGCATGACTTAAAGTCTTTGAAGACAGCCCCTATAATCAGAATTTTCTTCTAGTTGCTCATCTTTTTCACTTATTCACCTGTTTCCTGAGTACCTATTGTGTGGTAGGCACTGAGAACACAGAGGCAAGAAAGACACTGTTCCTACCACAGGAGTTTAAATAGGACCTTTTCACTTAGCTGGCATGTGTGCAGCAATTCTGAGAGAGATACCTCCAGAAGTGAGGGACCATATTTCAAAGAGACTGTTCCCACCCTAAGCATTGGCAAAATGTGCTGATATCAATTTTCATAAAAAATAAAGAAAATTTTTTCATGCTGCAGAAAGCTTTTCCTTGGGGTCTCCCAATAATTACGTAAAAACTCCCCTTTGCATGACGAGGTAGCAGGGTTTATGAATATCTTACTTTCCACACTTTCCTCAGCCTGATCTGTAAAGTGAGGTACCCCCACCCATTTCTCTGTACTATTTATAGAAGGATGTTCCCAGAATCCTTAGGTGTGGATTGTGAACACAAGAGATTGAGATTTGAGCCACAGAACAAAAATGAGTGTGTTTTGTTTTCTCCCTATTTTTTGTTCTCCCAAAATAGTCTATTTTAATGGCATATAGATTACTCCATTCTTAATGAGCATCTTCTTTATGTCAGGGACAGTATCAGGTTCTAGGAATTTAGAAGTGATAAAAGACAAGGTCCTGTCATCAAGGAATTGTGTAATAAAGTTGATAGGACAAATATGTAGGTCACCTTGGTCATAAGCAGCTATAAAGGCTATGAGAAGTGTCTCTGACATTCAGAGTAGGGAGGACTTGGATGTGGCCTGTTGGACCAGGCAAGTCATCAAGGAGGTGGTAGCCTTGAGCTGAGTGGTAGAAGACATGGATGAAGAGAGGGGGTGGAAAGAAGGGTTTTCATCAGACTTGGGTGATACTGGTCCTTCCCCACCAGTCCTAGAGAGATATCCACAGTGATCAGATCCCTCTCAGTCCACGGAGACTTAGCCAGTGTACCCAGTCCACTCAGGCCACACTGAAGGTCACAGTCTCTGTTCACTCATTTTCAAGGGTTTCCCTTTGGCCCACATCCTGCTGCATGCCACTGAGGAATTCAGACCTGGGAATTGTGAAACATCTGCATAAATAGTCCACGCACAGCTGCCCTCCAATAATATGTAGCCTGAAGGCTTCAGTGGAGGATGGATAAAAGGCCTCCAGACTCCTCTTCCTGGAATGATTTGTCCACACATCCTTCTCTAGGGTGAGGCTACCTCTGGGTGAGGAAACACTTGCATGTCCCTCACTCAGATGCTGCCAAGGCAGGCCTGATCTCTCCTCTGCTTCTGCCCAGCGAGTAGATAAGCCAGGTAAGAGAGCTTTGGGGAAGGGAGAAGGGAAGGGAAGTGGTCCCTACAAAAGACCTCAAATGATTTAACATGGGAAAAAGTAATAGAAGTCAGAGGGTTAAAGAAGCGGAGAAGATATACCCAATCTTAGGAATCTCAGGACAAAGTAAGACTGAATGAAGAAAAAGAGTAGAGATTCGTTATTCCTTTACATCTGACCGTGGTGGACCCTCGTCTGGGAAAGTAGACAGTCTGTCCAATTCAGCTGCACTTTGTTCAAGAAGAGGATTTAGTTAATAGCTTGGTTGTTGGTGGGTGGGTCCCCTGGGAGTTCCCACCATGGCTTACTCCTCAAATGTACCCACTCAGAGCCATTTCTGTCCCTCCTAGGATGGATTTAGCAGATTGTAAATGCCAGCTTTATCTTGACAGCTCCAGCCCATGGAGAAAAGAAACAGATAACTCAAGGACCTGACTTAATTGAATTCTCTTTTGCCTTCCAGCTTCCACTCACTAGCCCACTGATGTCACGACAGAAGCAGGAATCCTGGGAGCCCCCTAGTGCTCCCAAATGCTCACCTCGACAGTGCTCAAACACCTCCCTGGCTCCCTGCTCTGCTCCTTGCTGTGACCTCTGTTCAGGAGGCTACAATTCTGGTTCCCAAAAGCCTGGGGAGCAGAGCCCTGGCGGCTCTCAGAGGGCTCACCGCAAGAAGCCCCGCTGCCTCAGTGGTGGCACAGTCTACCACATCAAAGAGGAGGAGTGCTGAGGTAACCAGCCCAAAGGAGAGGGACATAGGTACAGTGGCTCTCTCTCATCCACCTTTCTGAATTCACGCTGCTGGGAAGCTCAGGCTTGCCCCCTCTATTTAGGGCTAAGAAACACTTCCTGGTTCCCATAAGCTGCACTCCTACTTCTGTCTATGCACTCAGCTCAGCCAACAATGTGGAGTCAGAGCCCTGGCTGCTGTGAATCCCTGAGGTCACCTGAGGGGCTAAGGCTTCTACAGGTGGATGCTGCCCCTTCTTTCCTTCCAAGATGTTGACTGGTATTGCTTCAGAAACACATGGTTTGAGATTTCTGTCTCAGCATTCTTGTAGCCATCAACCTATGTCACTGCAGAATCCTTACATTGAAAACTTTTGTGTGACAAGTGTGCTGAGCACCTACTCTATATTGTGCTTTGTGTTACCAGATGTAATAGGAAATTTATCCCTGTTCTAGAAAAGCTTACAATCTCATGGGAGAAACAATGTACATTGTATACTGTAATATGCAGACTAATAAATATAATTTTAAGGTGATTGACATACTTCTTTTTTTTTTTTCTCACTTTGTGTGAACTCAAAAGGGGAAAAGAGTATAAAATGTCAAGGACAGAATGGAAAGACTCATCCTGATGGGGTAGATCAGAAGTGGTTTCCTTGGAAGGAGAACTCTGAAGCAGAGAGAACATGTTGTTTGGGGAAGAACAACCTTCAGGATAGGCAGCATTTCAACAGTGCTTTTAAAGATAAGCAGACTTTGGTGTTGGGGATGAAACAAGGATGAGGATCTTTCCAGGTAGAAATGATACTTTTCATGTGCAAGTGGGATACTTGCCCATGGCATGGTTTTCAACTTGGCTAGACTGCCGGGAGTGAGATGATCATATGAAATAGCTCATAAGCCAGGTATGAAACGGCAACTCCCAAAGCACTATTGCCCTGGGGTGGAGAGGACCTGAGATAAAGCAGAGGGACCTGGCAGGGCTTGAGGTTCAACACAGTTGCATATCGGTATAAGTTCTAGGTAATAATTTTTAGTTGATTCTCATTTTCTAAAAATGTGTTTTTTACCCAGTCCAGCAGATTTTATTTCCCAGCCTCAGAGCAAAGAATCAGCCTATGATTCCCAAAACACAAGATGTCAATTGTCACAGCTTAGCAATCCTTCTGATGGCTGGAACCTTGTTTTTGCCTCTGCTATGATTTGTATCTCTATATAAGCATATAGAGAGAGCATAATTTTATATAATTATAATTTTTAATGTGTAATTATTCTCACTATACAAATGCTGCACACCTGTATAAAGATGTTTTATTGTAAATGAGCATAAGGAAGATGATAAAAACCAACCAAAGTCTTTTTTTTAATTAATTAATTAATTAGCATATAATGTATTATTAGCCCCAGGTGTACAGATCTGTGAATCGCCAGGTTTACACACTTCACAGCACTCACCATAGCACATACCTTCCCCAAAGTCTATAACCCAACCACCCTCTCCCTAGTCCCCTCTCCCAGCCACCCTCAGTTTGTTTTGTGACATTAAGAGTCTCTTATGGTTTCTCTCCCTCCTGAGTCCATCTTGTTTCATTTATTCTTTTCCTACCCACCAAACCCCAGCCCCCCATGTTGCTTCTTGACTTCCTCATATCAGGGAGATCATATGATAGTTGTCTTTCTCTGACTGACCTATTTCGCTAAGCATAATACCCTCTAGTTCCATCCACGTGTCACAATTGGCAAGATTTCATTTCTTTTGATGGCTGCATAGTATTCCATTGTATATATATACCACATCTTCTTTATCCATTCATCTGTTCATGGACATCTAGGTTCTTTCCATAGTTTGGCTGTTGTGGACATTGCTGCTGTAAACATTTGGGTGCACATGCCCCTTTGGATCACTACATTTGTATCTTCAGAAGACCAACCAAAAATTTTATCACCCTAAAATAACTACTAATAATTTCAGGATCTATTTCCAAACCTCATAAAAAAAACACAAAATAGGATCATTTCAGAATACTTTGTAACCTGATGTTTTACTTAACAGTACAATGTTAATACACCTTACATGCTAATAAATATTGATCAACATTATTATAGTCCATCCTGTGAACGCACCATGATTTGTGTAGTTTCCTGATTTGGGGCACTTACATTGCTTCCACATTTTTGCTGTCTAAATAACAGTAAAATAAACATTCTCATTGGTGATTATTCTTAGTAATTTTCCTAAGATAAATTTTTAGAATTGGAACTCTAAAATTGTCAAAGACTATGAAGACTTTTTTCAAACTCTCCCAGAAGATTGCATCTTAGAGGCAATGAAAATGTCTCCATTTAAGAAAATCATTTTGTAGAAAGGGATTTCTTTTGTTCAAGAGCAAGAGTGAGTACTATGTCAAAAAATTACTCTAGTTATGAGCACCTGGTGGTTCAGTCATTTAAGTGTCCAACTCTTGACCTTAGCTCAGGTCATGATCTAGGGGTCCTGGGACAGAGTCCTGCATGGGTTTCTGTGCTCATCAGGGAGTCTGCTTGAGATTCTTTTTCCTTCTCCACTTGCTTCCCTCCACCACCACCACCATATGCACACTCTCCCTCTATCTCTCAAATAAATAAATATTCTAAAAAAATTACTCTAACTAAAGAAAAAAAAACCACTTTCTGAGAAACTGGGAAAATATCTATCCATTTTACTGTCAGGAAATCTATACTTTAAAAAAGATTAAATGCTTTCTCTTATTGAGGGAAAAAGGATGCTATTTGTTGAATAAAGCAAGGCCTTATGAATTTTGACATACCATTGCTTGAAATTCCATACTTAGCTGATAAGCTTTAAATATCCTTGGTTTTAGATCTTCAGTTATGTTTGTGTGAGAGAATTCTGGGGGAAAAATCCGATTTTTCCCTAAGGAAAAAAAAATCAATATTTGGTTGATTGTGCAAAGCTTAATATGTAAGAATGTCTTTTTTTTCCTATTTTTTTTTAATTTCTGTTCTTTACTGAACATGTAGATTCACCAAATAACAATTTTAAAGAAAAGTTTTGACAGAAACAAATTGTCTTTGACAAGAGTACTATTTAGTAATTGACCTACTCAGGTTCGCTAATCAGTACTTGGATTCCCTTCAATAATTGTTCACCTTATATATTATTGCATACTACACTGTTTAGTGTGTATCAAATTGATTTTGAAATTTCTACATCAAAAAAACGTAGTGATTTGATCATTAGTTTTCTTCATAAAGTCTGCATTTGACATCCTCACACTTTCAAAATATGTCTGTACATCAAAAATGTCAATATTATCAGTGTCTTTTTTGGTGTGGTTTCAGTATGGTTTCATTTTAATATTGCACATGTACCTTTGTTTTATAATAAATGATTAAAAATGCAGACTTCACATTTTGTACAAAATGTCCTATATCGAAAATCTTACATTTATAGGGATAGTCGAAATAGGTAAGTGGCACCACCAGGGCTTTGTTTTGTTTTATTTTGTTTTTGTTTTGTTTTACTATATCTAACATCATACTTTTAACAAATGTCAAGTAGTTCTACATTTTTAACATTTTCTAGTTAGAAAATTTCATTTTGACATTTGATATTTAATATGCTATTTTGTCTAATTTTTTAAAATGGTCCTTCAATATTATATGGACTAAATAAAGAACATAGAATTTTTTTTTT
Organism: Mustela nivalis; assembly: GCF_964662115.1. Classification (NCBI taxonomy): domain Eukaryota; kingdom Metazoa; phylum Chordata; class Mammalia; order Carnivora; family Mustelidae; genus Mustela; species Mustela nivalis. Next base: position 108,306,869 of record NC_139029.1, on the reverse strand, counting down.
TTTTTTTTTTTTTTTTTAGAAAGGAAGTTGTGACATGTTTTAAGGTCCCTTAGTGACTTTGAAAGAGCCATGTTGAATTCACCTGGGGAAACTTGGGTGACTAATTCAATAGGGCTCTGTCCTCACCAGTTTCCACTGTAGCCTTCCAGAAGGGACATTCTCGCTTGGGAACTGAACTGAGCCCAGTGACCTCACACCCTCCCTCAGAGTGTCCTGGAAGAAACATGTTCTTCCTAGCTTGGCCAATGGTCACTACTAGGGATGCCAGCCTAGCCCACACCCTGGGTCCAATGCATTTTCAGCAGTTTCCTTTAAAATGTTTGACAGACCCTCCTTTACTACATACCTTATGCTCTATAATAGAGCACAAATAATAATAAAAAGTTATTGCCTTTACTTATTCTTGTCAAGCTGCCATTAATAAAATATGAAACCAAAATCAATCTAAGACAAAACAAATTTGTCATGCTGATTTCATCTCTTATTTAGTGGCAAGTCAAGAAATGCTGCTTCAACTTGGCAAGTGAAGAAATAGGGTTTGAGTTACAGTATTTAAAGTTATAGAGGTAAACAAGAGCAGCATGAAAAATAAATCATGTCTAAATAAGAGAAAGGAAGGGAAGGGATGACAAACATGAGCTATTCATTGTGCTTCATTAGGGAAGTGAATAGATACATCTAAAAGGACCCAAAGAAATAAGTGCATGCACAGATTATTTAGAATGAAACTTATTTTTTTTCATGTTACAACCAATCAGATTACCTGATTTTTAATTTTCATGTATTACATTATTTTATAAAATCACATCCTGTTTTTACATACATCTATGTATGTAAAGACCAAACCTAGACCAAACCTTCCTTAACAGAACAAGTACACATTCAGAGCCCTGTCAGATGAAACCCTTTTCAAATCTCTAAAAACCCTGAGATCTTATGCAAGTTTCTGTGCCTTTCTATGCCTCAGTTTTCTCATCTAAAAATTAGGCAAAATAATAATATGTGCCTCTTGAGACTGTGGAAGGAATTATATATGATATTATAGGTGACATATTTTGATGTATTTAGCTCAATAAACATTAGTTGTAATTTATACTTGGGATGCAATTAATTGTTTTTGAATATTTTATTTGAGAGAGAGAGCATGCTAGAGCATGCGAAAGTACAGGTGGGATGGGGAGAGGGAGAAAGGGAATCCCAAGCAAACTCTGCACTGAGCATGGAGCCCAAAGTGGGGCTCTGTCCCACAACTCGGAGATGATGACCCGAACTGAAATCAATAGTCAGACATTTAACCAACTGAACCACACAGGTAACACATGTTGTGCACTTAATTTTTCAAATTAGCTTTTTAAATTCAGGATAGTCATAGATTTATAGGAAAGTTGCAAAGATGGTACAGAGAATTTCCCATGTTCCCTGCATCCAGTTTCCCCTGTGGTTCAGCTCTTATATTAGCATGGTACAATTATTATCATTGAAGAATCAATATTGATATGTTATTATTAACTAAAGTCTATAGCCATATTCTATTTGAGTTTCCTTAATTTTTACCAAATGTCTTTTTTGTGTTCTTGGATTCCAATCAGGGTACCACATTACATTCAGTTGTCTTGTGTCCATAGGATCCTTTTGACTGTGACAGTTTCTTAGACCTATCTTATTTTTGGTGACCTTGAGGGTTTTGAGGGGTGCCAGTTAGGTATTTTGTAGAATGTCTCTCAACTGACTTTTGTGTGGTGTTTTCCTCCTGCTTAGAATGGGTTTACGGATCTGGGGGAGGAAGACAGATCACAGGGGTAAAGCCATTGTATCAGGGATACATACTGTCAACACACCATCACTGTTTAGATTGACTGACCATCTGGCTGTGGCAGTGTTTGCAGATTTTCCACCATAAAGGTGCTCTTTTTCTTTCCCTTAACATATTCTTCTCTTTGGAAGGAAGTCACTAAATGCAGACCATTCAAAGAGGTAAGGACTTATGTTCCACCTCCTTGAGGGGACACTACTATAAATTATTTGGGATTTTTCTGTAGAAAGATTTATCTGTTCCCTTGTTTCTCTTTTCTTAAAATTTATCATTTATTAATATCAGTATTGACTCATAGATATTGGATATCTATTTATTTTATACTTTGGGTTGTAATACAATGCCCTGCTGTCTATTTTGTTGTTCATACCCTTCCAGCTTTGGGACCCCTCTCAATCAGTTCCTGCATCCCTTTGACACACCTCCAGTGGTTTCTTTTTTAAGCACTTCCTTGCTTTAGAGCACTATTTATTACATGATTCAGGCTTATTTTGCATAATCTTTGCTCCAGACCTAGATTTAGCTATTTGTTTTGTAAGCCCTGGTTTCTTTTATTGGGGAACTGTATTGTAAACCAAGATCTGGGAGCTGGTTTTTCATTGCTCCTGGGATGTCATTGCTTCCAGGTCTTCTCAATAGACATAGCTTGGAAATATATATGTGTATATTAACCAGTGCCTGCACGCATACTTATAACTATTTCCGTAGTTATCCATCTGTGTCTATAATAAGCTGAACATGAGTTCATATTGATGTCTGCAACTCTAATTCAATCATGGTTTATTCTAGGCTTTGTGAAAGGAGATTTCAAAAGGAGTAAGTAAGCTTAGCTAGGAGGCCATAGAGAAAGGAATTTATGTGCATCATCATGGAACAAACTAACTTTTTACCAGCTGTAAGCCCTCAGCTTGAACTTAACTCCCTCCTCACTATGACACCTAAATTATTCACATTCTTCACTGCAAAGGAGCCAATGTGATTTGACAAGTTTCAATACCTTACTTGCATATTAACCCAACCAACTCCAGTTAACCTGGTTTCAATACCTGTTTTACAGAGAGGACATAAATGACAACTGTACTCATGATCTTTTGCTTTTAGAAGTCTGCCCATTCTTGATCTTCCTCAGAACATGAATTAGGTTTCTACCCGAATCTGTCTTCAGAATTGCAATTCTAGTTGCCCAAATAAATGCCTGTTTGCTTAAATTATCAATGAATTCTTTCTTAGCCAACACCTCTTTCTTGCTATCTATAACCAATAAATGAGAAATCTGGCTCCTTCTAACATTGATGTCTGAAGGAAATTGTTTGCAATGGTCAGCTATACACTTAAAGTCATTGCTAGAACACAGCCACAGAAGGAAATGGCAAACCACTAATGTTTTGTCTCCCACTGAAAAAACGATGTAACATTAAAATGAGATGTCACTTATGAAATGACAGAAAGGGTCAACCAAGGAAAAGGCATATGCCTAAAAGCAGAAGATCTTCCAGTTCTAGTCAGAACTTGGTTCACCAGGGATAAAATTCAACGGTCTGTAAAATGTGACCAACAAAATAACCTTCATTCTTCATCTTAGTATGAGATAAGATAAAGGGGCCTAGTAAATGTGTTGTTTACTGCTTTGTTCACACCCTGCTCAGGTGTTATCTAACACCTGACCAGTATAGGATCCCCTCAACACCCACGCCCCCACACACAGTCTAACTTCTACACTTCTCTACTTAGCATCTGCCATCCCCCCCCCCCCCCCCCGGGAGCTTTGGCAGGTCCTCTCTACATGTGTCTTTAGTTGTCCTCATTATTCTGATTGAAAGTTCTGGAATTTCTACCCTCATCTCTGACAGGTTCTTTCTGTTTTGTTTTGATTGCCACAGGACAAGAAGTGATTGACATACCCTAAACCCTATGCAAACTCAGTCCCTGCCTGGATCAAGCATTAACTCTACTGGTTTCTCTGGTACATAGTTTTCTCTCATAGGTTTTGGGTGAGTGAATTGTAGGGAAATTTCCCTATTATAGCTTAATATAATAGCCTTGATATATTAAAATCACAGCTACAACCCCAACCCATGCAAGGTCCGTGGGATTTCTGTAGAAGGTGGTGGTAGTCCTTAGGGTGAGACAGGAAGAGGGTTGTGAAATCAGCTTTCCTGAGTCACTGACACATTTTCTTGGCATTTACAAATCTTTGAAGAAATAAAAATATAGCTCCTCATCACTGAGGGGCATTGAACTAGCCAAATAATTAATAATAATGATAAAGTATTATAGATATTATAATAACAACAAAAGACAATGAACTAGCCAAATAACAACAATAACAATTAATTATTATGTAAATAGTATAACAAAGGATGATGAACTAACCAAATAATAATAATTATTGTCATAAATATTATAACAACAATAACACAAAGAGCAATGTCAGCAATCTGTATTTACACAGAGCTTACTGTGGAGGAACACTCTTCTATCACTGTACACGTTACTCATTTAATCCTCACAACAGCTTTATTAAATAGATACAATTTTTATCAACATTATAGATAAGCAGTCAAGGTACAGAGAAAACAAGTGACAAGCCTAATGTTGTACAACCAATAAGTAAGGGAACTTGGAATTAAAATCCAGGTGATCTGAGTGCAGACACTTAGCTCTGATAGTGTGTCTGCAAGAAGGCAGCGTTGGAATGAATAGGTTCTCTTGCTATCCATGTACCTCACCTCCCCAACCAACCTCAAGCATAAACACTGAGTTGGAAATCAATTGACCTCATATTAGTCCTAATTCTGCCATTATTTTCACTTTATGAATTGAGTAAAATTAGTTATCTGAATCTTCAACTCTCATTTGTGGAAGGAAGGCATATAACCAAGCCAAATGGCATATTTCATTATTAATCAATCTACTCATTCAATAAGTAATTAAGTGCCAACTATATGTCAAGAACTGCTTTTTTTTAATTTATTTTTTATTTTCAGCATAACAATATTCATTATTTTTGCACCACACCCATGTGTGCCCTCTATAATACCCACCACCTGGTACCCCGACCTCCCACCCCCCACCCTTTCAAAACCCTCAGATTGTTTTTCAGAGTCCATAGTCTCTCATGGTTCACCTCCCCTTCTAATTTCCCCCAACTCCCTTCTCCTCTCTATCTCCCCATGTCCTCCATGCTATTTGTTATGCTCCACAAATAAGTGAAACCATGCTCTTTTGAGGCCTTCTCATTATTTCTTTACTATCTGATGCATGCTTTTATTAAAGAAAAATTTCTAGGGGTACCTGGGTAGCTCAGTGGGTTAAAGGCCTGCCTTCGGCTAGGGTCCTGGGATTGAGCCCCGCATCGGGCTCTCTGCTCAGCAGGGAGCCTGCTTCCCCCTCTCTGTCTGCCTGCCTCTCTGTCTACTTGTAATCTCTGTCTGTCAAATAAATAAAAAATCTTTAAAGAAAAAAAAAAGAAAAGAAAAATTTCTAATAAAGATATCAGTCTAGAAAGAAATGGGCTGCTTTGTGAGCTAGTGAGTTCTCCAACTAAAAGTGTTTCAGTTTAGCACAGAAAGCTCATCATTAGACATATGGGAGAGGGTATGGAACCACCAGGTAGAAAACTACACCAAATGTTTGCTAAGACCCCTCCAAGGCTGAATGATTTTCTGAGTTGTCTGTCATCCTTATATCTTTTAACTATCTATGAAGAACCCTGGAAGAGCTTGGAGGAATGTCCAAGTTTGTGGAAATAGTACTAGAATCTTCTGTCGACTGGATATAATTCTATGGTACTACGAAAACACTCTAAAACTATAGTTCCTAAAGTAGCAGAATCCCCTGTCAATTTAAACATGCAAATTCTTAGGATTCAGTCCATGGAGATTATGACATAATACGTCTTTTTTTTTTTTTAAGATTTTATTCATTTATTTGACAGGGAGAGGCAGAGGCAGGCAGAGAGAGAGAGAGGGAAGCAGGCTCCCTGCTGAGCAGAGAGCCCAATGGGCGGTTTGATCCCAGGACCCTGTGATCATGACCTGAGCCAAAGGCAGAGGCTTTAACCCAGTGAGCCACCTAGGTGCCCTGACATAATAGGTCATAATTGAGGACAGGAATCTGAATTTTTAAAGTGTTTTTCAGATGGTACAACCAGGTTTAGAGTCCTTGATCTATAACAGCACTCAGAGCAAGACTGAAAGAATAGCTTCCTTGTTTCATGTAATCCTTGCTGGGTTAGCTCAATTGCTCTAGAACTGAGTGAGTATGTGATCTGCACCTGCACTTAAACTCTCCAGTGCTCAGCTTTTCCGTATGTGTTCATATCCACCCAACAGGGTTGTTGACAGGAGAAAACAAAACTTCTGAAATGTAGTACAAATGTTTGGGGGAGGGGAGATGGGTGACCACTCTCTTCAAAAGTATAAAAGGCTTTGAAGCGTAGGTTCACAGAATGAAAGAGCAGAAGGTCCTGATGTAATAGGTGAAAGTGCAGGCCCAAAAAGTCTAAGGAACTTAACTAAGTCTTCTTAATGCCTGCCTCCTATGTTCATATTTTATAGCACTGTTCTTCCAGGGTAGGGATAACACTACTGATCCAACTGGAAGCAAGCTGTACAGTTTCATAGTCCCTGTCTTTCTCTGAAGATTCTGAAGACATGTTAATTATAGGACAAAGTATATAGTCTATTGAGTTATCTTCCTGTGGCACAGTGGAGAAAATGATAGTGAAGTCATTAGCATGGCCTTGTGTTGAGTCAGAGATATTATCAGTACAAGCAGTCTTTTATAATGGGAGGATGATAGAGCCAAAGGTCTGTCCTGCTCACTCTGCTGGAAGGAACCTACCTCTAACATCAGAAGAGAAGAATGAAGTTACATAGGAATAAGAAAGCTCTGACATTATAGGCTGCGGGGTCTTTCTTAGAAGATTTTCTTGGGATCAGTGTCTAGAGGGAGAGGATAGGCAAAGTGTCCTCTCTCCATCCCTTTCTATCTTAGAACTGAAAGGTATTGTTTGGATAGTGACATTTGTAGACACAAGACACAGCAGAATTTTTTAGATATTGCCCCACTCACTGAGGTCAGATGAGGGTCCAGGGTGGAGCCTGGGATTGAAAGAAAGAATCCTTACATTTGTTATGTGATAGAAGGATCCTCACAGTTCTGAAGGACAAAGCTCAGGAAGTTATCGAGGTTAAATGTGATCTGGCAGCCCTGAACATGAGCTCTCATCATTAAGTCAGAGATAAAGAAAAAAAAAAAAAAAAAAAACAAAGGCAAACACTCATTTCACAAATGGAGACCCTGAGGCCCAGAAGAAGCAAATGACCCATGGCTGGTTAGTGTCAGGACTGGGCCTGTGCTACAAGGATGACCTGCTACTTCAATCCAAGGGATTTTTCTGCAGTTGGATACATTACAGAAAATAAGGATGGTACTGCCAGAACAGATGATATTGTTGTGTATCCCCCTAGTCTCACAGGAACAGGACACAGAAGCTGGGAAATTCTTGGGACAACAGTGAATAATTATAATGCTTATATTATAACTACAGCTTACAGAACACTCACTCAGTGCTGGGCATGGTGTTGATTTCTTTCCTCATTTGTTTTAATCATTACATTATACATGGTGGGCCTATGTCTCTAACCTACACTATACAGACAAGGGAGGGTGACTGGATTTTGAGGCCACCTCATGTAAGTGATGGGAGTATGTTGTGTTGAGTTGGTCTTGTCTCCTTTCTTTTATCCACTAATTGGGATGGATTAAGACCCATAGGGCCAGGTCACTGAATGCAGATCATGACTGTTCTTCCCACCCCAAGAGAAGTACAAGCTGTGTCAGTCCTTCAACAGGTCAGGTATAAGTCTCATTGCCTCAAAGAGGATGAAAGACCTCAATGTGAGACAGGAATCCATCAAAATCCTAGAGGAGAACACAGGCAGTAACCTCTGTGACCTCAGCTGCAACAACTTCTTGCTAGACACATCTCCAAAGGCAAGGGAAAAAAGGCAAAAATGAACTATTGGGACTTTATTAAGTTAAAAAGCTTTTGCACAGCAAGGAAATAGTTGACAAAACAAAAAGACAACTGACAGAATAGGAGAAGAATTTGCAAATATCTTATCAGATAAAGGGCTAGTATCCAAAGTCTAAAAAGAACTTACCAAACTCAACACCCAAAGAACAAAAATAATCCAATCAACAAATGGGCAGAAGATATAAATAGACATCTCTCCAAAGAAGACATGCAAATGACCAACAGACACGTGAAAAAGTACTCAGCATAACTCGGCACCAGGGAAATACAAATCAAAACCTCAATAAGATACCACCTATCACTGATTAGAATGGCTAAATTTAACAAACGAGGAAATGACAGATGTTGGTGAGGACACGGAGAAGGGGGAATGCTCTTACACTATGGTGGATGTAGCTGGTGCAGCCACTCTGGAAAACAGTATGGAGTTTCCTCAAGAAGTTGAAAGCAGAGATACCTTATGACCTAACATTTGCACTAATAGATGTTTACCCCACCATTTATATTATCCCATATAAATGTAGTGATCTGAAGGGGCACTTGCACCCCAGTGTTCACAGAAGCAGTGTCCACAATAGTTAAACTGTGGAAAGAGCCCAGATCTTCAACAACAGATGAATGGGCAAAGAAAATGTGATAATATATATCATGGCATACCAGTCAGTCATCAAAAAATGAGGTCTTGCCATTTTCAATGATGTGGATGGAACTAGAGGTTATTATGTTAAGTGAAATAAGTCAATCAGAGAAAGACAATTATCATATGATCTCACCCATGTGTGGAATTTAAAAAACAAAACAGAGGATGAGGGAAAAATAAAACAAGACAATATCAGGGACGCCTGGGTGGCTCAGTGGGTTAAGCCTCTGCCTTCGGCTCAGGTCATGGTCTCAGGGTTCTGGGATCAAGTTCCACATCAGGCTCTCTGCTCAGTGGGGAGCCTGCTTCACCTCTCTCTCTGCCTGCCTCTCTGCCTACTTGTGATCAATCTCTCTCTCTCTCTGTCAAATAAGTAAATAAAAATCTTTAAATTAAAAAAAAAAAGAAATTGTTAAAAGAAGAAAAAGACAAAATTAGAGAGGGAGACAAACCATAAGAGACTCTTAACCATGGGAAACAAACTGAGGGTTGCTGGAGGAGACAAGAGAGGGGAGATGGGGTAACTGGGTGATGGACATTAAGCAGGGTACATGATGTAATGAGCACTGCTATGTAAGACTGATGAATCACTGAACTCTACTTCTGAAACTAATAATATACCATAAGTTAATTAATTGAATTTAAATAAAAAAGAAAAGAAAAAAATTCCATTGCCCTTGGGAGGACCATGAATCCTCTCCCAGTGTAGTTTGCCAGAGTCAGACCCACATGTCTGCTTGCACATTGGGGTTTTGACGCACAGGAGGATTGTTCAAAGGTCTGACTACTTGGACAGAAGGAAGATCCTTGTTTTCCTTTCTTTCATCAGGTGGGAATTAGTGTGATAAAAATCTCATGAATGCCAATGCTGCCCTCACCCTGCTATTAAGTGGCATACCTAGACAGACAGGAATCCATAGCATGCTTGAATGCCAAGTAGGCAGGAAGGTGTGGAAGTGTTTGGGCAGGTAAGTACAGAATCCAGGAATGCATGGACTGTATGCAAACTGGATTCAGCATAGTAAAGGCCCTCCAATCACCTTCCAATTGGTCTCTTTGTCTACAAGTACATTAATAAGAACTCACTCAAGTCTAGATCTGATCCACACATCAAACTTGTATCCTGGCCATTCACAATGGACTTCAGCACTTTGAGTAACCAAATCACCACACCTAAGGCCATCTGAGCTGAATGATCTTTCTAAAATATAAATCTCATCAGGTTATTTCTTTGCTTAAGTAGTTAAGGATACCCCAACTGTCCCTGGTCAAACCTTTTAAAGTATCATGATTCTGTTTTCAAGTTAAATGGAATGTATATATTTGATACATAAAGCAGTCAAATTACTCTATAATAGGAGTGAAATGGAAGGCCCAGAGCATTGTCTGCTCAGCCTCCCCATCCCAGGAAACTCAAATAGTCAAGAACTAAGGATTTATGGTATTTTAAAGTATGACTCAAAATTTTTAGGGCCCCCCATGTTATGATGGGGGATGATGTTGGGACAAAGGAAATTAAAATGTATTTCCAACCTACTATCTGTCAAACGTTACTGCATTGTCACAGTAAAATAACTCTATGAATTTCTTATTGTTAATCCCACTTTTTAACTTAATTTAGTTTAATTTTATTATTTTAGTTTATTTTATTATTTTAGTTTATTTCTTCATTTTTATTTTTGTTAATCCCATTTTAAAGATTTAAAAAAGGCTCAAAAACATTAAATAACCTACCCATGGTTCAGATATCATTACCCCGACTCCAAGACCCATCTTCCAGCTCCCATGCCATGTAAAGACATGGAGCTGGTATGGTAGACAATGGGAGGAGCTGGGGAAGGCAGCTGGAAGGACAGCTAAGCAGAGTAGCTCATACTGCCCAGAAGGATGACTCTTAGAAGAATGATGTTTGAATATCCCTGACAACAGGGTTCCAAGGAATATAATTTGGAAGCTATTAATCTATAGGCTAAAGTACATAACTCAACAAGAAAAGTTCTTAATATTCTGGACTCTTCCTTCCTTTCTGCCCAGCTAGTGTCCCAACACTATGCTCTTACCAAATATTATGCCCACTTTTTTTCCCAGAAAAGATCATGCCCCTACACGTTCCCATGCCTCCACCTGTGCTCTTCTTCCCTCTGTCTAGTTATCCTTCACCTTCTGGCTGATGGCCACTCTATTCCTGAACCTCAGTCTTTTTTAATCTGTAAAATGGGATTAACAATAAGAAACTCATAGAGCTGATGTATTGTGATAGTGCAAATAACATGTTTGATGGATGGGAGTTTAAGAATAAATTTTAATTCCCTGTATTTTCCTTGTATTATTCCACTTGCATCTTTTTTAAAAAAAGGTTTTATTTATTTATCAGAGAAAGAGAGATAGTGAGAGAGATATCACAAGCAGGGGGAGCAGCAGAGGGAGAGGGAGAAGCAGGTTCCCCACTGAGCAAGGATCCTGGTGCAAGGCTTGATCCCAGGACCCCAGGATCATGACCTGAGCTGAAAGCAGATGCTTAATGGACTGAGCCACCTAGGCGTCCCCCACTTGCATCTTACGGCAAAGAAGTACCTTAATCTTCTCTAAATTCACAAACCCACATAACCATCATTCGGCAAATAAATGTCCTTAAAGTGATATTTTCAAAGTTACTATAAGAAAGGAATTTCTGTTGGGATAAATAATTTTTTTCATTGAACCAGTAGTTCATTGAGGTATTGGATCAATACAATAGAACAATGCTTTACAACTTTTAAAAATAATTTGTAATATTTTAGTTGAGGCCATACAGGGAAGGAGCATAACTTTGCCTATCTTTTCTGATCTGGGCTTTAGGAGCTCACACTCACAGCTAGGAGAGGCACAATTAGGTGAATCACATACATACACAATGTTCTGCTTTGGTGTAACAAGGAAAGAAGTTAAGTAAGTAATTTCCTTTGACAACTGAAATTGACTAAATAGATTATATGGAGTTGCTACCTCATAGTATGACTTACCTTCAAATATTCCACATAGTCATATACTCACCAGCTGCCTCTGCTTTGTTGAATTCATCCCCATCCCAACCTCCAGATAAAATATGTTTAGGGAAAAGCAAAACCAGGAAAGGCAGCACTTGGGCTGAGTGTTAGCTCCTTGGAGGCCTGATGCTCATAAATGTAAATATAGATTTGATTATATACTGAAATCATCTGGTCCAGTCTCCTCTGCAACCTAGAGGCAGTAGCAGAGCCAGAACTGGAGCTCTGGCTGACTCCCCTGCAAAGTTCTTGAGGCTGGTCAATATGAGCAACCCCACCCTGAGAGTACCACCTAAACCTGTGCTTACTGCTGGCCTGGCCTCCCAAACTTCCCTCTCTCAAGGTGTGAAAGGAGGGAGAACTTTGTCCCAACCACAAATAACTCATTAATTCAACAAATATTTTTTTGAGCACTTCAAGATGTCAGGCACTGTGCAGGTGCTTAAGAACATGGAGGTTTCATTCTATCCAGGATAAGCAATACTGAAAAATAAATACAAGTGTGGTATTATAGGAATATGGGACACCATGACAACTTTTCACAGGAAAAATTAATATAACCAAAGCTGAACATATAAAGCACATACAAAGTAGCAGGAACAGGTGTTAGAAAAGAAAAGAGGCTGTTCCTCTTCTAATAGGAGATCGTAGGGATGGTTGCAGATATAAGTAGACTTAAAGACCTGGTAATGAGAAGTAGAAGTGTCTCATATTTGATGGCTACTCTCTGCCCCTTGGAATAGAAGTAGTATTATTTACTTACTTACTTACTATTTTTAGTATCATCTATTTAAGACAGACCTGGAAAGTTCCAGGGAAGAGAAAAGGCATGGTGTGTGTAGGGGGAGGGTAGTAAACACAGAGAAGTATATGGAATCACTGAGCCATGTTTGGGCTCAGTCTGGATGGAAGGTTATGGTCTTATGATGGTGCCAACCTGACAAAGTGTCTTTTATTTTTTTTTTAATTTTTTATTTTTTATAAACATGTATTTTTATCCCCAGGGGTACAGGTCTGTGAGTCACCAGGTTTACACACTTCACAGCACTCACCAAAGCACATACCCTCCCCAATGTCCATAATCCCACCCCCTTCTCCCAAACCCCCTCCCCCCAGCAACCCTCAGTTTGTTTTGTGAGTGTCTTTTTTAATTTTGTTTTTGTATTTGTAACAGCTAGGCATAGCAGGGAAGAATCATCCAGGGTTGGGGTTTTGTCAGTCAAGGGTATTAATAAGCCAAAGGAGCAAGAAAATTTGTTTCATTGGTTAAAAAAAAAAGTGGTTGAAATGATAAACTAGCAAAATGAGAGGGAAGTGTCATGAAGAAGTTATCTGGCAAGCAGAGAGTTGGTAGATTCCAGTGGACATGACCAGGTAGGTTGAAAAGAAGGGACTAAAGAAAAAAAAGGTGCCTAGCTTCCAGTTCAGACACTGCACTACTTTGAGCATCTCCTTTGTCCTCTCTGGCACTCAGTTCCTCATCAATGTGTAGAATACAGGTACTGAGCTAAGATTCTTTACAGCAGGGCCTTTTATCCATGATGCTATCTTGTTAGTCAATGTCTATACATTCTAGGATCTGAATCAGTAGTGACCCAGGGGTGCTGAGATTATTGATTCCAAATGGTTATAGAACCTACAGAAACTTCCACCTGTGTCCTAGGTTGATCTGACACTTGTGACTTTAGATTTTCGTCTAAAGCTTGCATTGGATTCCTGCAGAAACGCCAAGTTCAGTCCCAAGCGTAGCCATTGTAAATTCCCTAGAAAATCATGATCTTCCTATCTTTATGGAAATACTTCAAGTTTTACAGAGGGAAGGGATGCTCTGGGAAGATACTCATGAGGATCCAGTAGCGATCTGGTGTGATAAAGTGGCAGAATGACAGAGAAACACAGGAATGTGGGAAGTTGCTGTCATAACCACCTGGTTGGGAAGAGCTTTCATATTATTGTGGCTCATTCCCTTGAGTTTGGTGCAGGATGTGTATAAAAGGCCTTCTCACTTCACTTGACCTATCCATTGCTTGCCTGACATTGGGAAAACAAGGTAAGTGTCCTTACTGATCTGATGGCAGTTTGGGGATAGCTGGGATTGCCACACCTCAGCTGAATGGGACAAGCCACTCCAGGATGGAGAGAATAGTAACTAACTGGTAATTGCAGGACCATCAGGCTAAAGAATGTCATCAGTTGGGTCAGAAGTAGCCATCTCAGAAGGGATGAATGCTAACTGAGGTTGGGGTTGGAGTAGAGGAAGCTAGTTTGTAGGACTAGAGACACCCAAACAGGGTCAAAAAATATAACTGAAGGCAGAGCTCATGATGTAAGAAAGAAAAAAAGAAAAAGAGATGAAAAAGACAGGTGATACAACGATGGACTCAGGCTAACCATGTAGTTTCTAGAATGTATAAATTAGAGTACATCATAAAAATAATTGGAGAAGAATCAATGAAACAAGATGGGATTGGGAGGGAGACAAACCATAAGTGACTCTTAATCTTACAAAACAAACTGAGGGTTGCTGGGGGGAGGGGGGTTGGGAGAAGGGGTGGGATTATGGATATTGGGGAGGGTATGTGCTTTGGTGAGTGCTGTGAAGTGTGTAAACCTGGCGATTCACAGACCTGTACCCCTGGGGATAAAAATACATGTTTATAAAAAAATAAAAAATTAAAAAAAATAATAATTTGAGACTTTCCAAACTATGCAATTTGCTGCCTTGGAAGTCAGGAGTCTTGGGAGGATCAGGATGGGTAGGAGAAGACATTACCAAATTTGCACTGACCCCCTGCCTGATTTCTCCTATGCCAGGAAATTGGGTTTCTCCACCTATGGGTCCTGGAGGCATAGAATCAGTTACAGAACTTCAGACTCTAGAGAAAAATGGTGATGCAATAAAGTTTATAGTCACTGAACTTTCAAAATATCTGCTTTGTTTTTTAGAGTAACTGAACTTTCTTTAAGATGTCCTGCCAGCAAAACCAGCAGAGGTGCAAGTTCCCTGTCAAGTGCCTCCCCAGGTGTTCACCCAAGTGGCCACCTCAAGCCCCACAGGCCCCACAGACCCCACAGGCTTCCCAGGGCCCACAGGCCTCTGCTCCTTGCCCAGGTCCCTGCCCAGCTGCCTGCCCCCAACCTGCTCCCTCCTGCTGTGTCCCCAGTTGCTGTATCACTGGCTTTGGAAGCTGCTGCTCTCTGGGGTATCATGGGTTTCCAGGAGTCTGTCTAGGCCAGCCCCAGCCTTCCAGCTGGGAGAGGGAGTCCTCTGGGTGTTCCAGTTATTGCCATGGATTTGGGGGCTGCAGCTGACCTGCAGGTTTTGAGGAGCCAAAGATCCATGGCCAAGGACAAGTCTGGAGTTGACAACTTTTCTCACTTTCACCTTGTTCTCCCTTCTCCTCCTGAACTAAGTTGCCTAGATATGTACTTAAAGGACTACTCTTTTTGTTGAGAACCTCCGATTTTGTGGCCTTGGCTTTGGGCCTACATCAAGGAGACCTGAATGCTACAGAAAACTCTGCTTTCCAAAATCTTGTCAACATGAAAAAATAAAGCCTGTCTTTCCTGCACTCTGAGTTCTTTGGTGGTTGTTGATGCCCCCATCCTCAGCTCAGGGGAGCTCCCATTAACCTGGATTCTTCAAGCAGACCCCACAATGAGCTAGCCTGATGGGAAGTTCCCACTAAGAGATGTCTCAGACCTGAGCCATTGGAGAGGAAAGATCCAGAGGGGAGTCATGGGGTGCTCCCAAAACATCAGCCACCCTGTTCCACTACTGCTGCCGCTACCACCTGTGAGGTTTCTTCTTACCAATTAAGGACACTGTGCTCCACAGCCCCAGAATTTAGCCTCCAGAACCCTCTGACTTAATGGAATCCCATGCTTAAGGAAAATGACACAGGGGTACTCATAATTTTTAGATCTTCGTTCAAAAACTACAATAAATACTCTCCTTGAGCATATCCACATGACTGAGTCCTTCACTACTTCTCTTCACACAAGAACCAGAATCTACCCACAAATCTCTTGGTCACTTTTGCTATCTTACCATTTGTGGTTTCTTTTCTTCTTGTACCCCATGCGGCAAATGATATGGGCTAGGGGGCTACTGCTTCTAGCCATCCTCTTGCAGCAAAATAAATTATTAGAAGTCATGGCTGGCCAGGGGCATCCATGTCACTTTGGGTTGTCACTAAAACCCAGCTTTGGATTTTAGCATGAAGGTGGACCTGATCACCTTCTTTGACATCCCAATCAACCTTCAGTCCAGGGAAGAAAATTTCATGATCAGTAGTGTTCAACCTCTGACAAAGGCAAGAGCAGGCATCCAGAGAGGTATTACAGAGATTCTTGACCTGTCTTTGAGAGGGAAACTCTACATGTATGTGTGTGTATGGAATTACTTATTTATTTTAAACATTGTAATAACATTCAGCACACTTACTTAGAAGTGTTAAATAACCAGTGATAAATGGTAATATCTTGAAAGTCATCAGGCTCTCCTGGCAATCTGGGTCATCAGCATAACTAGCAAATGTTGGAGTAGAGTAAAAATGTTGTGAAAAAATAGTGTGATTTAAGGTCTTAGTCATATTCATTGATTTAAGGGGGAATTTTTTTTTTCCCAACATTCTAGCTTTATTTTTTGGAATAACATACATATCTCAAACTAATTCCTTACCTCTGAAGAAAGGGTGAGTGATTTGATAGGTGAGATGGTGAGAGATTTACCATTGTGTGTGCACTTTTCTGCTGTGCTCACTCTTGGTGGCTGAGGAAGTGTCTCTGTGGACCAAGTTCTGTACCAATCCAGGCCCCAAGGCTTAGACTTTGAAATCAATATTATTTATACCTTCTATTTTGACCACAACACAAGTTACATTCTTCACAGCTTTACCAACCCTCTGTCTTAACACCAATGTCTCTCTCAATTGATTTAGGGTTTGGAGAAGAAAGAAATGCGATTAATTAACCCTCTAAAAAATTAAAAAGTGTAGACCTGTGTTGGATCTACCCCCATCTTTTTTTTTTTTTAAGATTTTATTTATTTATTTGACAGACAGAGATCACAAGCAGGCAGAGAGGCAGGCAGAGAGAGAGGGAGAAGCAGGCTCCCCGCTTGAGCAGAGAGCTCGATGTGGGGATCAATCCCAAAGGCAGAGACTTTAACCCACTGAGCCACCCAGGTGCCCTACCCCCATCTTTTATATACTGTATTTAGTTACACACAATTTTACTCACACAAAATTGTACCAAAACTCATTGCCTTAAGTGTGATACCAAGTAAGTCTGGGTGCATCAGTGTCTCATGGTAAATTATTTTAATAGCTAGTAAACAAATCATATGTCATATATAATAATATAATGCTAACGCTAATCTTAACCCTATGTAAGTTTTCTTATCTGACTTTATATTTATAAATTCTTATTTTACATAAAAATTAAATAATATTACAAATAAATTACTGATTAACAGAAAAAATTTAAAAGAATAGTTACTGCTATACCCAACAGAATGTCCAGACTTCAGAGAGGACAAGTTGTACCGTACTGGTACTAGGCGATTTTCAACTAGCAATAACCATAGTAAAATTATAGTATGTAAAATTAATGTCATGGGCCTAAAATTTGACCTTAATTTACCCTAAAGTATACATTATAATTATGTTTCTTATCATCAGGATGCACCTTTCACAGTGAGTAGGAATAAGTTAAATGTCTGACATGTTTTATGCACTGAAATTTCACAAGATAGTTTATGTCAGCTTCTTCCTGACAATTATAATTTTGCTATAAAGTATAACATATATTTACTTGAAATAGTTAAAGTGATTTTTTAAAGTACAGACAAATTTAAATCTGACAATGAAAATACATTTATGTCAAAAGTGGGTTTCCACAATTTACATAAGAGAAAAACATACACCACTACAGAAAAACTTGTTAAAAAATCACATGAAATTGACACTGTAAGAAGGCTATTTTATAACTGACTGATTCAGAAACACAGTTGGATCACTTACTCATAAAGAAGTTAGGAAAGATTCCAGTATGATATAAGCCATATACTTTATAAATTATCCTAAAAGGTAATATCATGAGATATTTACAACAAAACTCAACAGGAGTATAGCTTTTGAGAACCTTTCCATTTTGCTTATTTTGCTTTAGTACATTTAGGCAAGTAGATATAAAGATGATTGACAAATATTCAATAGAAGAAAACATCTTTACATATTAAGATCAGATTTTTGATACATTGTTAAATATATAGGGAAAATGTAATGTTCACACTGATATTGCAAAAGCAAAGGCAAGAAAAATTGTATGTGTTTTGTATAGATACTATTGCTAATATATGTTGAAGAAATAGTGTGTTGCATGAAAAGTAAATGGATTTAATAAAATGTTGACATACTGTAAAACAAGCTCTGACAATCATTCATAAAAATTATTTTTACACATACATCCTTTTCCAAACTAAAACACTAATTTAAAGTGTTATAATAACTTTTTTAAAATTTTTTTAAATTTTTTTTCTCTATTTCTTTTTTTTTATTTTTATTTTTTTTTAATTTTTAATTTTTTATAAACATATATTTTTATCCCCAGGGGTACAGGTTTGTGTGTGTGTAAAAGAAAAACAAGAGCCACAAATACAATTTTAGTTTGGCAGAATGAAAGTTTTAAAAAAGACAACTGTTTTCTGGAAATAGGAATTAAGTAATTAAAAGTAGCTAAGAGGCAGGAAAGGAAAGACAAAGGAGAGAATATTGGGCCTACCAGGTGACATAAATTGTACCCCTGGTCATAAAATGATTGATACAAATGCATTTAATTCATTCAAAAGAGAAATACTTTGTGTTTTTTGAATATAAAGAAACAATATATATTCAAAGACAAATTTGTGCTTAATGTGCCAAAGCCAACTAATATATACATAAACACTTACCAAAAAACTACCTTAAGGGACGCCTGGGTGGCTCAGTTGGTTAAGCAGCTGCCTTCGGCTCAGGTCATGATCCCAGCGTCTTGGGATCGAGTCCCACATCGGGCTCCTTGCTCAGCCGGGAGCCTGCTTCTCCCTCTGCCTCTGCCTGCCATTCTGTCTGCCTGTGCTCGCTCTCTCCCCCTCTCTCTCTCTGATAAATAAATAAAATTAAAAAAAAAAAAAAAAAAAAAAAAAAAAAAAAAAAAACTACCTTAAATTTTCTGGGCAGCAGATTTAATGGAGCATTGCCTAAGCTGTAGTTTATTTCATAATATCTCAGTGGCAAGAATGAGACTGTCTCACCAGCTCCTAGGGAAATAGGCATGCTTTCTTTGAGCATGCTCTCTTAGGCATATCAAATACATTAATTTATTTATTATGCATTTTGGATACATCATCAATTACTATCTTTGGTATTTACTCATGTATTCATCAATCTGTTTATTCAAATAAATGTTAGTTAAGTGTTAAAAAAAAATATTTTTAACTTGCCAAATTTCCAATAGTATTTCTATGAAATGAGTGGAAATGGCATTTATTTTTTTATACCACAGATCATTGCCAATACAGAGGCAATACCTTGGCATAAATATTTCAAATGCAATAAGAAATGATCATTTTGTTTGTTTATAAATATTATGTTTGGCAAAGTTCTTATGAATATATTATAGTTGTATCAGTTGCCAAATTTTCCAGATTAGCTCAAGAAACTGAAAAAGCTCAACACTTAGAGTATTGCAATGTCACTACATTTAAAACAGAAAAGCAGGTACAAACAATGAAATTAAAGTTTTTTTTTTTCCAAATTTCAATTCTAGTTTAGTTAACAGACAGTGTTATATTAGTTGCAAGTATAGAATATAGTGATTCAAAGCTTCCATATATTACAGAGTTCATCAATAGAAGTATACTCTTAATGAAATGAAAGATTTTGACTCAACATAGATAAAAGTAAATTCAACTTTTTAAAAATTGAATATTAGTAATGCATTAAATGAATATTTATTAACCACTTTATTAACCACTTACATTAGTCTAGTGGTTGAGGATATTGGTGTAAACAGAAAAAAAAAAATAGTCTCTGCTATCATGGAGCCCAGAGTCTGGAGACAGAAGCAGACAATAGCTGTACACTGGTTAATTATATAATATATTAGATGTCACCAAGAGGTACAGAGGAGAAATAAAGGAAAGTTTGGGGCATGTAGAATGCTAGGGGAGGCCTGCCAGTTTATACAGGATGGTCAGGGAATGCCTTTGTAATGAAGTCTTCTTTTCCAGGAAGTGAAGAAGTGAGTCACATGAATGTCTCGAGTAATAACATTTTAAGCAGCAGAAGCCATGAATTGACATTGGATGCTAGATGCTAGATGGGGGGTGGGTGGGTGCCTGGATAGAAGTAGGATTAAAGAAATAACTTACATTCAGTTTATGATGAGCTCACTGGATTTTGGCTTTTATAATAAGTAGAATGGGCATGCATTAGAAGGTTTGGAGTGGAGGTGTACCATTACCTGATTTTTCCTTTAAAAACATAATTTTGTCTGTTCTGTTAAGAATAAACTATAGAGACTAAGCGCAGATCAGGGTGCTCATGTAGGAGGCCTTACTAATCAAAGCAAGAGCTAATAGTGGCATGGACAGAGTATTTGTGCTAGAACTAATGAAAGTTTTCAGATTCTGGATATAAAACCAAACCAATAGGATCCATTGCTAAATAGATATGGGCATATATGAAAAAGAAGAGTTAGAGATTGTTTCATCCGTTCAGTGGGAAGAATAGAGTTATTTTGTTTTGTTTTGTTTTGTTTTAGGATGGAGTTACTTTTTAAGAGGTGAGGAAGACTTTAGGAGAAATGGATTCTGTGGGTTTATTTGTTTTGAGGGGAGAGGCACACTTAGATACATTAGTCTGGAAAGAGTAATTTGGGGATCATCATCTTATAGTTGAGACAGGGTGGTAACACCTGGAGAGTGAAGAGGAGATCTTTAAGGATTGAGCCCTGGGAAGCTCCAATACTTAGAAATCAGGGACAGGACAAGTCACCTTCAAGGGAAATTGAGGTAGAGTGGTCAGTGAGAAGGGTGGGAACCAGGAGAGAGTAGAGTTCACAGAGTCAGGCAGAGGAAGCACTTCAGAAAGAGTTAGTGCCCACTCCAGCCAGCCCCACCCATCATAGCTGGTGCCAGCTCCATCCATCATAGCTGGCAGCAGGGAGACCAGCAGGACTTGGACAAGGGCATTTGGGGGAAGTGGTAGGGATGCAAGCTGGGTGGCTAGGTTGAAAGAAGAATTGGAAACAAGAATTCTGAGGAGTTTTATGGTACACAAAACAGGACACCGAGTGTTGACTTGAAGTGGAAGTGAGATCAAGGAAAAGACAGAGAAAGACAGAGATAGATATTTTATATACATATGTATTTATGCGATATTTTTACATGCTGATGGAAATGATCCAGTATAGGAGAGGAGATG
This sequence comes from Mustela nivalis, assembly GCF_964662115.1. Classification (NCBI taxonomy): domain Eukaryota; kingdom Metazoa; phylum Chordata; class Mammalia; order Carnivora; family Mustelidae; genus Mustela; species Mustela nivalis. The sequence goes on along the minus strand of NC_139029.1, from coordinate 108,285,877 downwards.
GTTGCCTGTAGGATACTCTTAGGTAGATGAGAAGGGTGGGATCCAGGGCATCTGTGGAGGGACAGGCCCCAGACTAGAGTAGTGGGCAGTTGTTCCATGGTAGCAGGAGGGAAAACAAAAGTACCATGCAGGTACAAATGCAGGTAGATTAGCAGAAAATAGCATGTGGGTGTTCTCTTCTGATTGCTTTTATTTTCTCAATGAAACAGAAAGAATGTTCATCTGTTGAAAAGGAGGACAGGAAAGGAGAGCCAGGAGTTTGAGGAGAGCTGGGATGTGGGCTGAGTTGTCCAGGGCAGTGATGAGTGGACAGACTTGAGACCTGCAGTGAGGTTGTCAGGTACCCTCATGATCAATTTCATGAAACTGAAGTGAAATTAGTTCAGTTTGGCTATGTGTTTTCATGCAATCACTCTGTGGTTTGTGGTAACTGAGAGTCAGCTGGAGCCAGTATTGTGGTTTTGCTAGTAGATTTAATGATGGAGAGAAGAGCAAGAGAGATGTGGGTTAAGCCAGTGGATGCTGATGTCAATGACTCATGGGCAAGGACAGAAATGAAGATGGGAAGCAATGATGCTCAGTCAATGTGGTAGAGTACCAATGCATTGTTGCTCCTGGCAGGGTCAAAACCTCTCATAGTTGAGATCCTAGAGGATCTGGGACTGCTGGAAACACAGCAGGTGAGGTTGAGAAGGTGGGTTTCTTGAATGTCATATATATATTATGGAGGGGTTGCTGTTGTTAATAAGGATGAGGCCTACATTGATAGGACATGGGAATGGATGTAAGTAGGGTGAAGGACAAACCAGTTAGAGGTGTAGAGGTCAAGGGATTATGAAGCAAATCATTAAGGGGATCATATTTGTGAATATTAAAATCACTGAGGATCACAACAGAAATAGTGGGGGATAGGGTAACTGTGGGCCAAGTGCTAAGTGACAAGAGGGAATCTGCAATAGGAGACAACAAGGAGTGGTGTCAGGGACATCTGACCCACTCCCAGGTCCAGTGAGAGTTATGTGTGTGGATGGGAAGAAGACAGAATTCCCATGTAGGACTGTGGAGTTTATAGAGTCCCATTAGGGAGTGTGTAACCTGTGAAGAAGGAAGGAATAGTCCCACTGAGACACATGGACAGGGAGAATGTGATGGGGTCAGTTCCAAGAGTCCTCCAGGCAGAATGGAGTAGGTCATCAGTGCTGGGGAGTAACTGGCTGGGTGAGCAAAACCTGGCTGCCCCCGCTGCTACCATTCCTACTGGTTGCCACTGGGAATTTCCTTCAAAGACTAAGAACTAAGGACCAAGGATTCTTAACATGTTAAGAATAGCATTGCAGAGTATTCTATCATACTGTAGTGCACCACTTCACACCCTTTCATACAGTAGATTCTCTGCTGAACAATTTTTATGTACATCATCTGACATACTACACTTAGTATTCTTTTGACTTACACTTTGCAGTAAAGACCTATTCAGTCATTGATATTGCTACTGACAGTCTTCAAAACCTCTGTGACTCTTTTTTTCAAATGTTGGGATTAATCTCATAGAAAAATAGGCTGAGGGCGCCTAGGTAGTTCAGTCAGTTAAGCCTTGGACTCTTCGTTTTGGCTCAGATCATGGTCTCAGAGTTGCGAGATGGAGCTCTGAGATGGGCTCTGAGCTGAGTGGTGTCTGCTTAAGAGTCGCTCTCTTGCTCATCCTCTGTCCCTCCTCACTGCCCTCCCCACCAAGTCATGCACTCTCTCTAAAATAAATAAAATCTCGAAAAAAAAAAGAAAAAGAAAAATAGACTAAAGTTGAAAATGGAGCTGTTGAAAACAAAGCAAAGAAACAAACAAACCCCAACAACTGTTGGTGTTAGCTGTTGGGTGGGCTTCCCTGGCACCCCCTGGCGCTGAGCAATACAGAGGCTGCACGACTCTGAGTAGATGTCTTGGTTACCATTTGTAAAGCAGTAATTATGATCTTACCAATCCTGTCCCACCAGAAAAAAAACCCAGAAATGGAGTGGATGCTAAAACCAATGAAGAGGCTGTAACTGTCTTCTGCAAGCCATTGATTTTTTGCATGTTTGTCAAAATAGTCCAATTTCTTTTAATTGATTAACTGATGCAAATTTGAATGTAAAATAAATTAAATGAATAAATAAACTCTTATCTTTTTTATATAATGGCTCCAATATTTGATTTTATTTGAAAATTGTTGTGGTTGTTAAAATATTTGAAATATTTGAAAGCTTCCAAAGAAAATTAGAGATTCTGTGCTATGTCAAAAGATAGTCTAGGGCGCCTGGGTGGCTCAGTGGGTTAAGCCGCTGCCTTCGGCTCAGGTCATGATCTCAGGGTCCTGGGATCGAGTCCCGCATCGGGCTCTCTGCTCAGCAGGGAGCCTGCTTCCCTCTCTCTCTCTCTCTGCCTGCCTCTCCGACTACTTGTGATTTCTCTCTGTCAAATAAATAAATAAAATCTTTAAAAAAAAAAAAAGACAGTCTATTTTTTAAATTTGAAAGTAATAATTTTCTTTGCAAGTATTGTAAATTGTACAAATATCATTATAATATTAATGACATTTATATTATTTTTGTTCTTAGTATGCAATCTACATTTAAGAAAATAACATGTCTAATCAGAGAAAGCCAAGAAGTCACTGACAGATTATCTGACCTGGGAGGACATAACCTTTAACCTGGACACTAAGGCACATGTAGAATTTCTGGTTAATCTCTGCCTTGATGTATATTGTCTAAAGGATGGGAAGACTCATTAATGTTATTTATCATATTTTACAGTATCAATATATATTTAAGATACTATTCAAGGTTATTAAATTTGGGGCATTTTACTACACAAGTATTTCCCCTTTGATGTGTTGCTAAGAAAATAAATTTGTGGGACCTTTTTTTTTTTTCTCTAATGCAAGAGAGCATTATGTGTTTTTCTTGAACAAAATTAAATGCATTCTTTCATTATTAAGTTAAAAATTACTCAGATAATTTGGGGAAGTGTGGCTCTAGAGCAACATTCATCAAAACTCTATCAGTAAACAACACGAGTGTTGATTTATTAATAAATTCCATACATGTATAACCATACTAATTTTAAGTACAATGTAAAGCAGAACAAAAAATAAAAATTTACAATATTAGAAATATTTCCTCTTTGAATTATTTGGGACACCCTTCAGTGCTGTGTAGTCTTTTTTAGAATTGCTGTAAGTGGAAACATCAGCAATGACCAGAGCTGAACCCTCAGCAGGCCTCCCAGCAGGGCCAACAGGTGGTGTGGTGCCTGAAGGATCAGGTATTGGTATGCACTGGGCCACAAGAGGGCAGTGCTGGAAAAGCCACAGTCTCTGGGGGAAGATCCATTTACAAGCCAGCAGTGTGATATTGACCATGCCTCTGAGCCTCATCTTAGACATTTGAAAATGGAAACAATACCATCACCAATGACAACACATACTATGTTGGTTTAGTTTAAAGATTAAGTGAGATAATGTATCTGGAAATTTTTCTAAGTTGTACTGTATAAAATGTTATTTTCAAAAAATTAGAGAACATTGACTACTGATATCTTTTGCGTTTTGTTTGATGTATGTATGTTGACATTTCTTTTTGTCTTTTGTTCTATCTGGTATTTTCATGGCTTGTTTTCCTTATCTGACCTTTTTCTTTTCTTTCAGTGTTTCCGTCCCCTTAAGTGGCCATATCTAGCAATGCTTGCTAGCCTTCTGCCAGCATTCTGCTAAAAGCTTAAAATATTCTATAAAACCCTATAAAAGAGCACAGTCTGCATTTTACAGTGTAGAAATCTGAGCTTAAACAATTTGTTCCAGGTCATGGAGCTGGTAAATTGCAGAAGTAAGCTTTAAGTCCAGACTATTTGACTCTTAGCAGTGGGTGCAATCAGGAGAAAGAAGCAAACCAGTAGATTAGACAAGGGAGGTTCAATATAAGAATTATTAGCAATAGTAAGAGAAGAGGCACCTACGAGGAAAAGGCTGAGGGAGAATACCCACAGAAGGACAAATCTAGAAGGACATGATGTGATCAGAAAGGAATGGTTCAGTCATCAACCAGCAGAGTTCTTTGGTTTAACCAAATCAGAGCTGGTCTAAAGTTTCTGGGCACACAAGTCAACCTCCCAGGCACAGGGGAAGATGGGGATGTCTCCTGATGTCTCATCAAGAACCCAAGGTGGTCTGTGTATAAGATGGGAGCATGGGCCACTGTGGGACAGAAGACCTTCAGAGAAACCAGCAATAGAGGGGTTTGGTGAAGGAGTACCAGCTGTGTGGACAACACCTTTCCCACCCTCACACAGGTACCACAGGTACTGTGGGTGTTCGGTCATCATGGGAACTTTTTTTGCCAGAATTGAGAGGACTGTGAAAAGATTGCCCTCATGTGAACGCTGTTTAAGTGGCAGAGGGATCCCAATCTGGGCCTATGGCTGGGACAGGCATCATCAGATGTCCTCACACTCACCTGTACCTCCCTGGGTCTCCCCAGGGGGAAAACTGCAGGGAACTTCTCCCTTCTGCATTGTTTCTCCAGCGGCTTCTATGGAGAAGTTTTGCCATCTGCTTATTTCTAAGGAGATGTGTTCAAGGGAACTACATTGTTTATCACAGAGCTTTTATTAAAGGGTGCCCTTGGAGCTGAGAGGTAATAAATTGATAAATGGCATACTGGTGTGCATGCTTTCTCTCTCTCTCTCTCACACAGACACCCACACTCACACTTATAGTCACTTGAACATTCACACACTCATACATATAGACTTTGCCACAGCAATATATGGCCAAAAATCACTTAGGCATTCTTATTCTTATTCTTTTTTTTTTTCTTTTTAGTGTAACAGTATTCATTGTTTTTGCACCACACCCAGTGCTCCATGCAATCTGTGCCCTCTCCAATACCCACCACCTGGTTCCCCTCCCAATCTCCCACCTCCCCGCTTCAAAACCCTCAGATTGTTTTTCAGAGTCCATAGTCTCTCATGGTTCACCTCCCCTTCCAGATTCCCTCAACTCCCTTCTCCTCTCTAACTCCCCTTGTCCTCCATGTTATTTGTTATGCTCCATAAATAAGTGAAACCATATGATAACTGACTCTCTCTGCTTGACTTATTTCACTCAGCATAATCTCTTCCAGTCCCATCCATGTTGCTACAAAAGTTGGGTATCCATCCTTTCTGATGGAGGCATAATACTCCATAGTGTATATGGACCACATCTTCCTTATCCATTCGTCCATTGAAGGGCATCTTGGCTCTTTCCACAGTTTGGCGACCGTGGCCATTGCTGCTATAAACATTGGGGTACAGATGGCCCTTCTTTTCACAACATCTGTATCTTTGGGGTAAATACGCAGTAGTGCAATGGCAGGGTCATAGGGAAGCTCTATTTGTAATTTCTTGAGAAATATCCACACTGTTCTCCAAAGTGGCTGCACCAACTTGCATTCCCACCAACAGTGTAAGAGGGTTTCCCCTTTCTCCACATCCCTCCAACACATGTTGTTTCCTGTCTTGCTAATTTTGGCCATTCTAACTGGTGTAAGGTGGTATCTCAATGTGGTTTTAATTTGAATATCCATGATGGCTAGTGATGATGAACATTTTTTCATGTGTCTGATAGCCAACAACAAACTGAGTAGTCAAAAAACACACTAGAAACAATTTTAGATATCACAGCCCAGTTTTAGAATGAACACTATGTACTACTATAAGAATATGAACACCACAAATCAATAATAGAATGATCAGTAATCTAATTAAATATCAGGTAAATTGCTGACCAGGCAGTTTCCAGAAAAGGAAATACTGTGGATCCTAAACCTAATTGAACTGACTTATTAAAAAAAATCAAGGAGACAAGATGGTGGGGAAGTAGGAGGAGGCACCCTTTCAACCTGTACCCTAAAGTGAGCTGATTACCTTCCAAAGAACTCCGATCACCCATGAAATCAGCCTGAATTATACACGTCTGGATCTCTACAGGAGCAGAAGACGCCAGTGGGCATGTAAAGCAGAGTGGGAATATCGGACTGATATTGGAAGATAAGCAAAAGGGGGAGGGAGCCACCAGAGGTGACCCATTGGAAAGTAATATCCCAATACAAGAGTTCCCTGTGTCTGGGGACCAGCATTAACTTGGAGTCTAGTAGAAAGCATTCAAAAAGAGCAAAGGATCGCGGGGGGGGATTGTGGGAATTGGGGTGTCTAGGGACAGGGGCTTAAGTCCCCAGAACCAGGACAGCCACCCCTGGCGCAGAGCTAGAGAGAGTGCAGCAGAGAAACCAGGTCTTCATCCTTGAACTACCAGCACTCCTGAGAGTGTGTGGGGTCCTGGGGTCCGGCTCCCCTGAGGGGATGGGAGCCTCACCAGCCAGCAGAAACACAGCCTTTTTGCAGTCCCCACGCGAGTGCCCTGCCATGCTATCAGAGTCTGAGTCGCGCCCCTTGCCCTGAGAGAGGTGCACACAGGTGCCAGCCCAGTGCTCTTGGACCCGGAAAGACCTGGCGGGAAAATCTCAGTGTGCGATTGCTGCTTGGAACCTCTCTGGCAGTCTGGAGCTGCCCAGACAGCTGCTGCTGCTGTGGTTTTTGGTACAAGCAAAAAATCCTGAGTCCCCAGGGACCACAACTCAGAACCTGCTCTGCCAGCAGCCAAGGGGGAATTTATTTGGGCTCTGCAGCCAGACTGAGGCTTCTCTCTGAAAGGGAGGTCAGGGTGCAGGTTGCTTTCCTCTAAACCTACAAAAACCATCAAAAGCGGTCAAGGCGAGAGAGAAAAAAAATAAAAAGTGAACAAACATAAAAACCTCCAGAGAACAAAAGCCTGAAAAACCCAGTTTCCTCAGAGCCCAGCCCCTTGAGGGGGGCAGGAGGACTTAACTCAGAGAACATCATTGACTGAAAACCCATGTGGCAGGCCCTTCCTACACAAAGCCAACCAGGAAAGGAAAAAAAAAAAAACAAAAGAAGACAACAAGAGAACAACCACCACAACTTCATAGGACAACTTTTATTTTCAATTTGTTCCCAATATTCTGGCTCATATTTTTTATATAGATAATTTTTAACCTATTTATCATCCCAGTGACCTGTCCAGAACATCAAATTCCATAAAAAACCTTTCAATCTGAACTTTTTGATACATACACCTGTGTTTTTCTTTTGCATTTCGATTTTTTAAGTTTCTTTTTTTAATTTTTGTTTAGTTTAGTCTAGTTCATTCCTTTTTTACTTTTATTTTCTAATATTCATACAGAGTTAAACTTCAAAGTAATCCCCTTTCCCCAATCAATGCTACCCCTATAGGTAAACCAATGTTTAACAATCCTTTATCTTAGGAAAGTTGAGTCCTTTAACAAAGATATCAAGATACATCCAGGAAGAATCAAAACAAACTTCCTGGCCCACACTGAGAATTTATAACCACTCTCCAATCTTTTTCTTCTGCCAGTGTTTCTGTGTTTTTGTGTTTGTCCTGATAGTATGTAAATCTTACACTTGGGGTTCTTTTTCACAAGGTTCTTCCTTTATTTGCATATATATATATATATATATATATATATATATATATATATATATATATATTAGTTTTTTTTTCTCTTGTCATATATTTTATCAGTCTTTTTGTTCGTCTGTTTTTGTTTATATACTTCATAAATCTTACCCTGGGGCCAATTTGGGCTGAACCTTCTCTTTTATCCTCCCTTTCTTTCCTGTCTCTCTCACTATCTTTTCTTCTTTTTCTTTTTCTTTTTTTTCTCTCTTTTGGGTGGGGAAATCCTGATTGCTCAGAAGCATTCCAGGGTGCACCTTGACTGCACCACGGTCGATACATCCAGCTACATCCATTCAGCCATCTATCACCAAAATGACTAGGAGGAAGTATGCCCAACAGAAGAAAAATACAGAGATTGGCCTTCTGCAACAGAGCTAATGGCTCTCAATAGACAATATGTGGGAAAGAGAATTCAGGCTAACAATTATCCAAGCAATAGCTAGCTTGGAGAAAGCCATGGATGACCAAATGGAATTGATAAGGGCTGAACTGAAATTGACCAGAGTTGATGTTCACAATGTTAGGGCAGAGCTGAAAGCTACTAGGGATGAGGTTCCCAATGCTCTCAATGAGTTCGAATTTAATCTAAATTCTCTCAAAGCTAGGGTAACTGACACAGAAGATAGAATTAGTGATCTGGAGGACAAACAGATAGAGAGAAAGCATCAGGAGGAAGCCTGGAACAAACAGCTTAGAAGCCATGAAAACAGAATCAGGGAAATAAATGATGTCATGAAACATTCCAACGTCAGAATTATTGGAATCCCTGAAGGGGAGGAGAAAGAAAGAAGTTTAGAAGATACAGTGGAACAAGTTCTTCATGAAAATTTTTCCAATCTTGTGAATGGAACCAGCGTTCAAGTACTAGAGGCCGAACGGTCTCCATCCAAGATTATAGATTCCAGAAAAACATCAAAGAACCTGATAGTCAAATTAATGAATCATAATTGTAGATATAATCTCTTGAAAGCCACTAGGACAAAGAGCCTCCTTACTTACAGAGGAAAGGCCACCAGAATAACGTCAGATCTGTCAACAGAGACCTGGCAAGCCAGAAAGGGCTGGAAAGATATATTCAGGGCACTAAATGAGAAGAACATGCAGCCAAGAATACTTTATCCAGCAAGACTGACATTCAAAATGGATGGAGAGATAAAGAGTTTCCAAGACTGGCAAGGCGTAAAAGACTATGCAACCACCAAGATGACACTGCTGGAAATATGAAGGGGGGGACTATAAAAGAGGAAAAATCGTAAGAATAGCATTGAACAGAAATATAGAGACAATCTACAGAAAGAAAGACTTCAAAGGTAACACGATGTCAATAAAAACGTATCTATCAATAATCACTCTCAATGTGAATGGCCTAAATGCACCCATAAAATGGCACAGGGTTGCAGATTGGATAAAATGACAGGACCCATCCATATGTTGTATACAAGAGGCTCATTTTGAACCTAAAGATACACTGAAAGATAGACTGAAAGTGAAGGGATGGAGAAACATCTTTCATACCAATGGGCCTTAAAAGAAGGCTGGGTAGTGATTCTAATATCAGATAAATTAGATTTTAAACTAAAGACTGTAGTCAGAGATAGAGAAGGCCACTACATCACTCTTAAAGGGACTATCCACCAAGATGATCTAACAATTATAAATATCTATGCCCCCAATATGGGAGCAGCCAACTACATAAGAAAACTGTTAATCAAGATAAAGAGTCATATTGATATGAATACATTAATAGTGGGAGATCTTAACACACCTCTCTCAGAAATAGATTATCGAAGCAGAAAATCAATAAAGAAACAAGAGCATTGAATGACACATTGGACCAGATGGACCTCATAGATATATACAGAACATTCCACCGTAAAGCAACAGAATACTCATTCTTCTCAAGTGTACATGGAACCTTCTCAGAATAGACCACATACTGGGTCATAAATCTGGACTCAACTGATACCAAAAGACTGAGATTATTCCCTGCACATTCTCAGATCATCGTCCTTTGAAACTGGAGCTCAATCACAAGGAAAAGTTCCGAAGGAACTCAGACATCTGGAAGCTAAATACCACCTTGCTTAAGAATGCTTGGATCGGGGGCGCCTGGGTGGCTCAGTGGGTTAAGCCGCTGCCTTCGGCTCAGGTCATGGTCTCAGGGTCCTGGGATCGAGTCCCGCATCGGGCTCTCTGCTCAGCAGGGAGCCTGCTTCCTCCTCTCTCTCTCTCTGCCTGCCTGTCTGCCTACTTGTGATCTCTCTCTGTCAAATAAATAAATAAAATCTTAAAAAAAAAAAAAAAAAGAATGCTTGGATCAACCAGGAGATCAAAGAAGAACTTAAACAATTCATGGAAACCAATGAGAATGAAGACACCTTGGTCCAAAACCTATGGGATACAGCAAAGGCGGTCATAAGAGGGAAATACACAGCCATCCAAACCTTCCTCAAAAAAATTGAAAAATCCAGAACATACCAGCTGTCTCTGCACCTTAAAGAACTGGATAATCAACAACAAATCAAACCAACTCCACACATAAGAAGGGAAATCATCAAGATTAGAGCAGAGATCAATGAGGTAGAAACCAGAGATACAGTAGAACGTATCAATGAAACTAGAAGCTGGTTTTTTGACAGAATCAATAGATTGATAAACCATTGGCCACACTAACCCAAAAGAAAAGAGAGAAAGCCCAAATTAAAAAAAAAAAAATTATGAATGAAAAGGGAGAGATCCCAACTAACATCAAGGAAGTAGAAACAATCATCAGAAGTTATTATCAACAGTTTTATGCAAATAAACTAAGCAACCTAGATGAAATGGATGCATTCCTGGAAAACTGTAAACTCCCAAAATTGAATCAGGAAGAAATCAACAACCTGAATAGACCTATATCTAGTAACGAGATTGAAGCGAAGATCAAAAACCTCCCAAAAAACAAGAGCCCAGGACCTGATGGATTCCCTGGGGAATTCTACCAAACGTTCAAAGAAGAAATAACACCTATTCTCCTGAAGCTGTTTCAAAAAATTGAAGCAGAAGGAAAACTTCCTGACTCTTTCCATGAAGCCAGCATTACCCTGATCCCCAAACCAGGCAAAGACCCTACCAAAAAGGAGAATTTCAGACCAATATCACTGATGAATATGGATGCTAAGATTCTCAACAAGATCCTAGCAAACAGGATCCAACAGAACATTAAAAGGGTTATCCACCATGATTAGGTGGGATTCATCTCTGGGTTACATGGATGGCTCAACTTTTGCAAATCAATCAATGTGATAGAACAAATCAATATGAGAAGAGAGAAGAAACACATGGTCCTCTCAATTGATGCAGAAAAAGTATTTGACAAAATCCAGCACCCGTTCCTGATTAAAATGCTTCAAAGTATAGGGATAGAGGGAACATTCCTCAACTTCATAAAATCTACCTATGAAAGACCCAGAGCAAATATCATCCTCAATGGGAAAAAAGCTTGCAGCCTTCCCGTTGAGATCGGGAACATGAGAAGAATGTCCACTCTCACCATTCTTGTTCAACATAGTATTAGAAGTCCTAGCAACAGCAATCAGACAACAGAGAGAAATAAAAGGTATCCAAATTGGCAATGAAGAAGTCAAACTCTCTCTCTTCGCAGATGACATGATTCTTTAAATGGAAAACCCAAAAAACTACACCCCCAAACTACTAGAACTCATGCAGAATTCAGCAATGTGGCAGGATACAAAGTCAATGTACAGAATCAGTGGCTTTCTTATACACTATGAATGAAAATACAGGAAGGGAAATTAGAGAATCAATTCCATTTACTACAGCACCAATAATGATAAGATACCTGGGAATAAACCTAACCAAAGAAGTAAAGGATCTGTACTTGAGGAACTACAGAACACTCATGAAAGAAATTGAAGAAGACACAAAAAGATGGAAGAGCATTCCATGCTCTTGGATCAGAATCATAAACATTGTTAAAATGTTTATACTGCCTAGAGCAATCTATACTTTTAATTCCATTCTGATCAAAATTCCACCGGTATTTTTTAAAGAGCTGGAGCAAATAATCCAAAAATTTGTATGGAATCAGAAGAGACCCGAATTTCTAAGGAAATGTTAAAAAACAAAAATAAAACTGGGGCATCACGTTACCTGATTTCAAGCTTTGTTACAAAGCTGTGATCACCAAGACAGCATGGTACTGGCATGAAAACAGACATATAGGCCAGTGGAACAGAGTAGAGAGCCCAGATATGGACCCTCTACTCTATGGTCAAATAATCTTAGACAGAACAGGAAAAAATACACTGTTGAAAAAAGACAGTCTCTTCAATAAATGGTGCTGGGAAAACTGGGCAGCTATAAGTAGAAGAATGAAACTCAACCATTCTCTTACACCGCACACAAAGATAAACTCAAAATGGATAAAAGACCTCAACATGAGACAGGAATCCATCAGAATCCTAGAGGAGAACATAGGCAGTAACCTCTTTGATATTAGTCACAGCAACTTTTTTCAAGATATGTCTCCAGATGCAAAGGAAACAAAAGTGAAAATAAACTTTTGGGACGTCATCAAAATCAAAAGCTTCTGCACAGCAAAGGAAACAGTCAAGAAAGCAAAGGGGCAACCCACAGAATGGGAGAAGATATTTGCAAATGACAGTACAGAAAAAAGGTTGATATCCAGGATCTATAAAGAATTCCTCAGGGGCGCCTGGGTGGCTCAGTGGGTTAAAGCCTCTGCCTTCGGCTCAGGTCATGATCCCAGGGTCCTGGGATCGAGCCCCACATCGGGCTCTGATCCACGGAAAGCCTGCTTCCTCCTCTCTCTGCCTGCCTCCCTGCCTACTTGTGATCTCTCTCTCTGTCAAATAAATAAATAAAATCTTAAAAAAAAAAGAACTCCTCAAACTCAACACACACAAAACAGACAATCATATTTAAAAAATGGGCAGATGATATGAACAGAGACTTCTCCAATGAAGACATACAAATGACTCTCAAACACATGTAAAAGTGTTCATCATCACTAGCCATCATGGATATTCAAATTAAAACCACATTGAGATACCACCTTACACCAGTTAGAATGGCCAAAATTAGCAAGACAGGAAACAACATGTGTTGGAGGGATGTGGAGAAAGGGGAAACCCTCTTACACTGTTGGTGGGAATGCAAGTTGGTGCAGCCACTTTGGAGAACAGTGTGGATATTTCTCAAGAAATTACAAATAGAGCTTCCCTATGACCCTGCCATTGCACTACTGCGTATTTACCCCAAAGATACAGATGTTGTGAAAAGAAGGGCCATCTGTACCCCAATGTTTATAGCAGCAATGGCCACGGTCGCCAAACTGTGGAAAGAGCCAAGATGCCCTTCAATGGACGAATGGATAAGGAAGATGTGGTCCATATACACTATGGAGTATTATGCCTCCATCAGAAAGGATGAATACCCAACTTTCATAGCAGCATGGACGGGACTGGAAGAGATTATGCTGAGTGAAATAAGTCAAGCAGAGAGAGTCAATTATCATATGGTTTCACTTATTTATGGAGCATAACAAATAACATGGAGGACAAGGGGAGTTAGAGAGGAGAAGGGATTTGAGGGAATCTGGAAGGGGAGGTGAACCATGAGAGACTATGGACTCTGAAAAACAATCTGAGGGTTTTGAAGGGTGGGGGGAGGTGGGAGATTGGGGGAACCAGGTGGTGGGTATTGGAGAGGGCACGGATTGCATGGAGCACTGGGTGTAGTGCAAAAACAATGAATACTGTTACACTGAAAATAAATTAGAAAAATAAATAATAATAATAATAATAATAATAATAAATTTTAAAAACATTAAAAAAAACTCAAAATACTCTGTGATGCAATTTTTAACCTATCAGATTGGAAGAAAATCATAAATTTAATAATACAGTGTGTTGCTGAGATAGTGGGGTAAATATGCAGTTTTATACACTGAGAGGAGCTATAAATTGGTAAAACTTCCATAGAAGAAAATTTGACAATATCTCTCAGCTTTATCCTTTGAGCCAGCAATTGCACTTAGAGAACTATATGCCCTCTCCCATCCTCTCTTGGCCATAACGTGCACTTAACACCGTCACTCCAGCATGCTTTGCAAGAGCCCAGGTTCGGAACTCTCACGTATTTCTAGATTATTCTTCGGGCTGAGCAACAATTGAAGAAATTCTTTATATAATGAAATGGAATGATCTTCAACATACGTTGCAAAGAAAATAAGAAAAAAAATGTGGAGTTTCTCTTGTTTTGTTAAAAGAGGCAAAGATACATATGTTTCTGTGTGCCTTTATTGCACCTACAATATCCCTGAAAGTATATTTGAGAAACTGATCCCTTAGATGAAGGAATTGGAATAACGATATATCCTTTCGACCTTTTAGGTTTAGAACCAAGTATTACATGAGAATATTGAATACTATCAGAGAAGACTTGGGGAAAGCAAGCCCTCAGTGACTGGAACCTGGAAGTGAGCACCATGAAGATTTGCTCCATTACTCTTTGCACTGTGAATTCCTGCCAATTGGCCTACATTTTCTTCACCACCATATTTAGCCCACTGTGCTAGTTGGGAAGATACTTCGAGAACAGACATAAGAAAAGAATCCCTTAACTTCACAAGTTAAGATTGGCGTTAGGGTGGGCAAATCATGATCCACAGAGTAACTATCATCACTTATACATTCAATTAATATTGTTTAGGTGTTTCAAAGTTTCCAAGTGACATGAACTATAATAGGAGTGTGAGATGTGTCAGTAGAACAAAACAACTTCACCCTTTTGGAGATGACTAATTTTAGTAAGAAAAGAAAGACAATAGACAAAAAACACAATAAATGCATTGTATTGTATGCATAGTACATCATATGTATAATGCATCATATGCACGGTGTGAAGCAGGTACATGAATAGTGCCCCTGAGGAAAAGAAAATAGACCATGTAACGGTGATTGGAGGGAAAAGATGGCAGACAGTAATTCTAAATGGGAAGATCGGGGTATGATGTATCATTTAGAAAGTGATATACTAGCGAAGACCTGGAGGAGGTGAGGCCGCTGGTCAAGAAGACACCCTGGAGAAGTGTCCCAGCCAGCACTTAGGGCCCCAAGAAGTGTGTGTGTGTGTGTGTGTGTGTGTGTGTGTGTGTGTGTGTGTGTGTGATTGTGTTGAGCTAGATGGTGGGAATATCAAAATAATATAAAACAGTGTCCTCGTCCGCCAAGGGCTCCTGATTCTCCTGTTTAAAAATCCCTTGATGGCTCCCATTGCCCTCAGGACAAAGTCCAAACTCTTTCTCGTGGTTTACAAGGCCCTCATAAATACAGCCTCTACCTGCTTCCATAGCTTACTGGACCTCTTCTTCTTTCTCCCAACTCTGTCCCCTCACACTGGGATTCCCCCACACCTAAGTCTGTATTGTTCAAAGAAATACCCTTTCACACACACACACACCTCCATGTCCCACTTCCTATCTCCAATGGCAGCTAAATCTCACAAAACATACTCCTTCCAGAAACCATTCCTGATCCCAAACCTGACCCCATGTGTTCTCTTCCCATGAGACCCAGGGATTCCCCTTAAATCATTCTCATGATAGAGGATTGACACTGTTTATTGCCTCTATACTAAATTGAAAGAGATTTGGGCATGTGAACTATATTCTATTGAGCTTATACACTTCACGTTTAGGACAGAACCTAGTAGATAGTCGATGGTATATACAAATATGAGCTTCCGTTTTAGATGATTGAATAATTGTATGTTAACTATTAATCTCCCTTTGTGCTTTAGGAGAGAAAAGAAACAAGAGTCAAGAGGTGCATCAGGGAGTGCTGTTGGGTCAGTCATACTCCCAGAATCTTGAGGAGAGAAGAATGGCAGTGTCACAGAGGCTTAGAACCTCAGAATCTGGGTGCTGGGAAGGAAGAGAAATCATTTGGCTTCTTACAGTCATGGACTCACTCGGGTGCTGAAAGGAGCTCATATCTGCTGCAACCTGTCGAGGGAAGACCATTTTTCTGTGAAGCCAAGCATGACCATTATAAATTGAGAAGAAATTGAAGAGAAGTAGCCAGGCCAGGTAACTCAGAGAAAGTTTGTCTTTTGGATCCTCTCTTCCTGTCATTTCTCATTTTTTGAAGCCCATATATCATACATTGATCTAAACGCCCAGAATGGAGGTAGGACGGAGGTGAGGATGTCTATGTTCAGGAAGCCAACAGACTAGAGAAGTCAGACAATTAGGGAAATCACAATTTTTTAAGAATGTAATGAGAAGCACAGGGACCTCCAGGAGGTTACACTGGGGGCACTCATCCTATGGGCTAGGGAAGTTTTCCTCCAGGGAGTGATTTTGAAGTTGAGATTCACAGGTAGTGAAAGGGTGGGGTTCTTCAGACCACAGAAAGAGCACATGTGAAGGTCTGGACAGAGGTGAGCAGAACTTAGCAGGGATCTGCTCTGGGATAGTCTGATTAGCAGGAAAGGGACAGTGGCTGGAGACGAGGCTGGGGTGCTGAGTCAAAGAGAAGGCAATCTTGATATTCTCTAAGCAGCAAGGCAACGAAAGTAGTAGCCCTAGTTCAGGAGGAGGCAGGACCTAAGGCAATTGTCATTCTCTTCCCAGTGTCATAGTCAAAAGACTGATTCCCACATCTCCTCCTCATCTTTGACATGGCAACCTTCCCCCTTTCAGGACGTGTTCCCAGGGGCTGTCCCTAGGGGATGTTCTCAGAGGGACCCTTAGGTCAACCCCTGGACTAAAGCTCTGGGTGCCCTCTGGTGACCTGGATGAGAATTGCTTCTGTATCATAGCCCAGACTGGACTTGGAAGGATGGAGCCCAAGGAGCTGGCCTTCCAGACAGACAGGAGGCTCCAAACTGTCAATTCAGGAACACTGCCTTTCAGGAGGAGAAGGGTAAACCACAAAAACAGAAAAGAAGAGAAAAAGAGAGAGTGAAAAGCAGTGGTACACAGACAGGCATAGAGAAGTCATAAAGGAGGCAAAAACAGTCACAGACAGAGAAAAGAGACAGAAAATAAGAAAGGTACTCCCTCCTCCCTTTCCACCTCTCAGAGCCTGACTTAGGTTTGGCCCCAAATGACAGAGAGACACAGAGGATACCAGGCTCCCTGCACACATGCACACCCCACCACGGCCGCAGGTGCCCAAGCACACACAGGTTTTCCACCAAACAGATTCTAAGGCTGCAAAGGAGGCAGAGTGCAAAACTCCTATGGCCCTTTATGCCCCTCTTTTTCCCCATTTTTATGCTGATGTCTCCATTCTGTGCTCATTTTCGATGTGTCTCCCTTGCTCTGCCTCTCTCCTTCCTTTTCAGTCCTAGGCAGGTCAAGACATCAACAGCGCAGATCTCTGTCACCTCAGCTTTATTTGGCATTTCTTGACCTGGAAGGAAAGACTGAATGATTTGTCCCCACTCCCACCCCTTAGGAGTTCGGATCCAGCATCGTTTCTTAAAACTTAGTAGAAAACCCTTCCTGAAAGACAGAATTAATTCCTAAGTGACTAGAAGGCATAGAGTCACAAACGAATTGAGGCCAACACCCCACTCCAGCCGTTACTTTCCCTAAGTAGGTGAGATCTTGATGCTGACCCAGTTTGCACTTCAGCCAAACTGTGAAGGACTTGGGAGTGTGGATGGAGTAGACCTAGTGGCAGGGGCCCTTGCTAGGTGATCATCCTCAAGTTTCTTTCATGCCTGCTGCAGTAGTTCAGGAGATTCACAATATGCTGGACCCTGAAGAGATGTTGTCTGTCCCTTCTCAGACAGCAGCAAGGAGCATAGTGGCAGGCTTCTCAGGCATATGCCAAGGACTCTTTCCCAGAGAAACCTTGAGATGAGGCTCTGCTATTTCCAAAAGTTGAGGTGCAGAGAGCTTGGGCTGGGGCAGCACACAGCTTGTCACTTTGAAGGTTACTATTTTCAGTAGGTGGAGGTGTCAGCCACACCTGGCTCAGGGGATATGGCTTATATACATGAGCTGACTGAGATAGATCTGCAGATGGAAAGAGCTGAGGCTGAGAGCCTGACACCTAGCATCCAAGGCAACCAAAGCCCTGGGTTTGTAGCGAAGTAGGTCTTCCGACAGGTGTCCTTCAGGAACCACCTGATTTGGGAATCCTGCACATCTTCAGTGAATAGAAGCAGACTTCTATGGCGAGGAGGGAATGATACAGCTTTCTGTCCCACTCTGGTAATCCTCAGGGGGTCTTTGGTGTAAGGGGGATTTTTGGGGGGACAGAGTCACTCCATCCTCAGAACACAGATGAAAGATATGACTTTCTAAGCATCAGGTGGAACGTTTGGAGTGGGGTTGGGAGGGACTGGCAGGATAGTAGGGCAGGAATGGAATGGAGAACGTGGAAGTGTCCATGGGCAGGAAGTAGGCCAGGGCAGAAACAAGTACCTTGTGAGCTGGTCACTCATACTCTGGCATTAGAGCATAATGAACAAGTCCACAGAAATCTCTGCTTGCTCAACCACATGGCCATTATCACAAATCTCACGTCCTTTCCTCCTTATGCCTGCGTTTCTGCAAGGTCAGGCACACATGCACACACAGGTGCTTGGAGAAGCACATGCACCAGATACACAAGAGTGTGTGTCTAGTGGAAAGTTCACAGTTTACCACTGGCTGTGGTCATTCATGAGGCAATGTTTGTAAAGTGCCTGACACTAGACCCAAACTCAGGCTACTAAGCATTACACTTATTCCTCATTAGCTAAGAGAATTTAGGCAATTTTCTTACATGCCTGGTCTTTCCATTTCCAACTGGAAAATGGTCACCTGATGAGGAACGGGTGCACTGACCCATGGAAAATTATGGAACTGAGGGACTAGCTTTTGCCCCCGAAGCATCCAACCCTGTCCTATCAGCCTGGTGTCGGTTTTCATTCTGATGATGGATGCTCTTGGGGGTGAGAGAAGGAATGAAGACAGGCAGTCAGCTTTCCTTTTGAGAATGTTCTTTTTTTTTCTAGGACCTTCAAAACTTCAGAAGATGTGTGACCAGCCAAAATCCCCATGCTGCCGGCCAAAATCTCCTTGCTGCCCACCCAAATCTCCATGCTGCCCACAGAAACCTCCATGCTGTCCACCAAAATCTCCACACTGCCCTCAGAAGCCCCCGTGCTGCCCACAGAAGCCTCCATGTTGTCCACACAAGCTCCCTTGTTTCCCGCAGAAGCCCCCGTGTTGCATTCAGGCCAAGTGCTGCTGTCTGGAGCCCAAGCCTGAATGCACTTGCCTTAGCAAGGAGCCTGAACCCATATCACCTGATACTCAGAACAAGAACTCCCAAACCCAACAGCAGCCCGTAAGTCCAAAACAGGGGCCTAACCTAGGTGGCTTGGGGCAGAAGAAGCCAAACAAGTAGAGGGCCCATGCCCATCACTTGGTGGGGTTAGTCTAGACCTACATTTAGACAAGCTCTCTCTCAGTGACAACCACATAGTACAAGTAGAAGCTCTTATCTCCCTAAGGAGTAGAAGCCCTTCAGAGCCCCCCAGCATAGGGAGGCCCCTAATTAGAAATGGAAGGCTGAAGAGACTAGAATCATCTTTCCTAGTGATCCTTACATTAGAAAGCACAAGAATAAAAGAGCATTAAAAAGAACAGCTCCTCCCTTTCTCTTTAATCTGTGACACCATCTCACCCGTCTGGCCTTAGTCCAAGAAAATGTTCTGGACATGTCATGAAAATGAAAGTCAGTAAACCAGAGCCCAGAAACAGGCCTCTGTGGAACCTGAGTTAGGGTGACTGACTCGTCCTTGTTTTAAAATGAAAATCTTGCATTCCGGAGATGCTTACAGTCCTAAGTACAGTGGGGCAGAGCATCCCCCCCTGGGTCCCAGAGCATGGCCTGGGGGGGATTACCCTCTCCCATCTCAGAGATTTTAGGGAGAGGTAAGGCTGGCAGACACACTCTGCAGTGGCACCAGCTGTGCAGCCTTGGGGCATCAGTGCTGGCTCTTAGGACCTAGAGTCTATTGGTCACTGTCTTAGGCTCCATTTCCTTATCTGTAAAATGCCTCATAGAGATTTTATGAGAATTGAATGGGATAATTCCTTTAAAGTGCTTAACATAGGGCTGGACACATGGTGAAGACACAATGCATGGTTCTCAAACCTCTGTTATCAGGCCTTGACTTCCCTGCAAAGAACACACATGTTCCAGTAATTTGTCTCCAAAACACACCTCCAATAATCTAAGTGATCAGGCAGAAATAGAGAAACCAGCCCAAGTCACCATACTTGTAAACTTTACTGTTAATCGACTTTTTGGTGTGTAATTGACATATCCATCAACTTTAAACGTTTTCTAGTGCCCCTTCGTGTTTCCTGCCTCACGACTGCTCCTGCCCATCAATCCTGAGAAAGCAACTGATCTGCACTTGGTCCCTATAAATCAGTTTGGTCTTCCAAGAATTTTCTATAAATGGAATCATCTAGTATATACTCTTTTATGTTTGGCTTCTCAGCAAAACGACTTTGAGATTCAAACAAGTTGTTGCACGTATCAATTATTCATTCTTTTTTATTGCTGAGTTGTAAATGCCCTCATTATATGGATACACCACAATTTTTTAATCCATTACTCCATTGATGGGCATTTGAATTGTTTCCAGGTTTGGCTCTTACAACTAAAGCTGCTGTGAACATTCATGACAAGTCTTTGGATGGACATATATTTCATGTCTCTTGGATAAAGCTGTAGGAGTAAAATGTCTATGTTATTAGTAGGTGTATGTTTTACTTTTTAAGAAACCACCCAAGATCCTGGGATTGAGCCCCTCCTTATGCTCCCCACTCAGCAGGGAGTCTGCTTCTTCTCCCTCTGCCCCTCCCCTCCACTCCTGCTTTCTCTCTCTTTCTACCAAATAAATAAATACAATCTTAAAAAAAAAAAAAAAAGGAAACCACCCACCTGTTTTCCAAAATGGTTGTCTCATTTTACATTCCCACCAGAACTATGTGAGAATGCCAGCCACAGAACATCTTTGCCAGTATTTTGTGTGCTCAGTTTTTCTAGTTTTAGACATTCTAATATATACATAGTACTATTTCATTGTGACTTTAATTTACATTTCTTTAATGGGTAATGACATTGTGCATCTGTCTATTTGCTCATTTGCCTCCATGTATCTTCTTTAGTGAACTATTTGCTGAAATAACTGCCTCTATTATTTATTGAGTTTTGGTTTCTTATTACTGAATTCTGAGCAGTTTTTGAAATTTATATACTCTTGATACAAGTCCATTATCAGATAAGTTATTTGCACATATTTTCCCCAGTTTGGGGCTTATCTTTTTATTCTCAAACAGTTTCAAAGAGTTTTTAGTTTTGATAAAATCAAATGGAACCATTTTTTTTTTCTCTATGAATCTTGCTTTTTAGTGTCATATCTAAGAAATTGTTGCCTAATCCTAGGACACAAAGATTTTTTTTCCCCCTTCCTTTACAGAAGATGTTTTATTCTGTAAGTTAACTTTTGTATACTGTGAAAAGTATGGACAAAGGTTCTCTGTGGGGGTAGGGGAAGGGAGTGTGAAGGACAGCATATAGTTATACCATTGCTCCAGACTACCCTTTCTCTGCTCAGCTGTCTGTGCATATTTGTCAAAAGTCAAATGACCATTTTTGCTTGCATTTATCTCTGAATTCTTATCTTGTTCCATTGATCTATTTGTCTATGCTACCACTATTGTCTTATATAGTGTATAGTAAGTTTTGAAGCCAGATAATGTAAGTCTTCTAATTTCATTCTTTTTCAAAATTGTTTTAGCTATTTTAGGTTTTTTGCACTTCCCTATAAATTTTAGAAAAAACTTGTCAATTTCTACAAAATGAAAAGAAAAGAAAAGAGAAAAGAAAGGCCTGTTGAAATTTTGACTGGGATTGAATGAAATCTATAGATTAAATTAAAAAGGAATGGAAATCTTAACAATATTGAGGTTTCAGTTCACAAATTTTAAATTATCTCTCCACTTATTAGGTCATTTTTAATTTTTTTTTAAGTTTTGTAGCTTTCTGTGAGCAACTTTTGCACATATTTTGTCATATTTTCCAACATATTTTATTTTTTGATGGTACTGTAAATGGTATTTTTTATCTTCAGTTTCTGACTAATCACTGTTAGTACATAAAAACACAATTTTTTATATTAATCTTGCATTCTCCTTATTATTTTTAATTGTTTCAAGTAAATTCCATTTTGATACATTTTATCTCTTTTTTTCCTGTCACTTGAGAATGTTCATTTTCTTCCTACTCTGGTAAGTGATTTTAGCAAAAGTGAGTGCTAGATTTTGAAAAAAAAATCTGCATTTGTTGAGATGATCATATAGTTTTTTCTTTAGTCCATTAATATGGTGAGTTAAATTGATTGGATTTTGAATGTTAAAACAATCTTGCATTTCTGAGATAAACCCTAATTGATTGAGTTGTTTAATCCTTCTTACATGTTCTTTTACTTGATTTGCTAAAATTTTAAGTTTTGCCCCTATATATTTTTTATTAACATATAATGTATTAGCCCCAGGGGTACAGGTCTGTGAATTGCCAGGTTTACACACATCACAGCACTCACATTGCACATACCTTCCCCAATGTCCATAACCCCACCACCCTGTCCCTACACCCCTCCCCTTGGCAACTCTCAATTTGTTTCGTCAGATTGAGAGTCTCTTATGGTTTGTCTCCCTCCCGATTCCATCTTGTTTCATTTTTTCCTATCCTAACCCCCAAATCCCCTCATTGCCTCTCAACTTCCTCATATCAGGGAGATCATATGATAATTGTCTTTCTCTGATTGACTTATTTCACTCAGCATCATACCCTCTAGTTCCATCCACATTGTCACAAATGACAAGATTTCATTTCTTTTGATGACTGCATAGTATTCCTTTTATATATATATACCACTTCTTCTTTTTTTTTTTTTTAATAATTTTTTATTTTTTATAAACATATATTTTTATCCCCAGGGGTACAGGTCTGTGAATCACCAGGTTTACACACTTCACAGCACTCACCAAAGCACATACCCTCCCCAATGTCCATAATCCCACCCTCTTCTATATACCACTTCTTCTTTATCCATTCATATGTTGATGGACATTTACATTCTTTC
Organism: Mustela nivalis; assembly: GCF_964662115.1. Lineage (NCBI taxonomy): Eukaryota > Metazoa > Chordata > Mammalia > Carnivora > Mustelidae > Mustela > Mustela nivalis. The sequence goes on along the minus strand of NC_139029.1, from coordinate 108,263,106 downwards.
CATAGTTTGGCTACTGGGGACATTGCTGCTATAAACATTTGGGTGCATATGCCCCTTCAGATCACTTCATTTGTATCTTCAGTGTAAATACCCAGTAGTACAATTGCTGAGTCATAGGGTAGTTCTATTTTCAACTTTTTGAGGAAGCTCCATGCTTTTTTAAAGAGTGGTTGCACCCCTTGCATTCCCACCAACAGTGTAGGAGGGTTTCCCTTTCTCTGCATCCTCACCAGCATCTGTCATTTACTGACTTGTTAATTTTAGCCATTCTGACTGGTGTGAGGTGGTATCTCATTGTGGTTTTGATTTCTATTTCCCTGATGCTGAGAGATGTGGAGCACTTTTTCATGTGTCTGTTGGCCATCTGGATGTCTTCTTTGCAGAAATGTCTGTTCATGTCCTCTGCCCATTTCTTGATTGGATTATTTCTTCTTTGGGTGTTGAGTTTGATAAGGTCTTAATAGATTTTGAATACTAGCCTTTTATCTGATATGTTGTTTGCAAATATCTTCTCCCATTCTGTCAGTTGTCTTTTGGTTTTGTTGACTTTTTCCTTTGCTGTGCAAAAGCTTTTGATCTTGATGTAGTCCCAATAGTTCATTTTTGCCCTTGCTTCCCTTGCCTTTGGCAATGTTCCTAGGAAGAAGTTGCTGCAGCTGAGGTCAAAGAGGTTGCTGCCTGTGTTCTCCTCAAGGATTTTGATGGATTCCTGTCTCTCATTGAGGTTCTTCAACCATTGTGAGTCTATTCTCATGAGTGGTATAAGGAAATGGTCCAATTTCATTTTTCTGCATGTGGCTGTCCAATTTTCCCAAGACCATTTGTTGAAGAGACTGTCGTTTTTCCATTGGACAATCTTTCCTGCTTTGTCGAAGATTAGTTGACCATAGAGTTGAGGGTCTATTTCTAGCTCTCTATTCTGTTCCATTGATCTATGTGTCTATTTTTGTGCCAGTACCATACTGTCTTGATGATGACAGCTTTGCAATAGAGCTTGAAGTCTGGAATTGTGATTCTGCTAACTTTAGTTTTCTTTTTTAATATTCCTTTGGCTATCCAAGGTCTTTTCTGGTTCCATATAAATTTTAGGATTATTTCTTCCATTTCCTTGAAAAAAGTGGCTGGGATTTTGATAGGGATTGCATTGAATGTGTAGATTGCTTTAGGTAGCATAGACATTTTTACAATATTTTTTCATCCAATCCATGAGCATGGAACATTTTTCCATTTCTTTGTGTCTTTCTCAATTTCTTTCATGAGTACTTTATAGTTTTCTGAGCATAGATTCTTTGGCTCATTCATTAGGTTTATTCCTATGTATCTAATGGTTTGGGATGCAGTTGTAAATGGGATTGACTCCTTCATTTCTCTTTATTTTGTCTTGTTGTTGGTGTAAAGAAATGCAACTGATTTCTGTACATTGATTTTATATCCTGACACTTCACTGAATTCCTGTACAAGTTCTAGCAGTTTTGGAGTGCAGTCTTTTGGGTTTTCCACATAAAGTATCATATCATCTGCAAAGAGTGATAGTTTGAATTCTTCTTTGCCAACTTGGATGCCTTTAATTTCTTTTTGTTGTTTGATTGCTGAGACTAGGACATCTAGTACTATGTTGAATAGCAGTGGTGATAATGGACATCCCTGACATGTTCCTGACCTTAGCGGAAAAGCTCTGTTTTTCTCCATTGAGAATGATATTTGTGGTGGGTTTTTCATAGATGGCTTTGATGGTATTGAGGTATGTGCCCTCTATCCCTACACTTTGAAGAGTTTTGATCAAGGAAGGATGCTGTACTTTGTCAAATGCTTTTTCAGCATCTATCCAGAGTATCATATGGTTCTTCTTTCTTTTATTAATGTATGGTATCACATGGGTTGATTTACAGATGTTGAACCAACCTTGCAGCCCTGGAATAAATCCACTTGGTTGTGGAGAATAATCCTTTTAATGTACCGTTGGATCCTATTGGCTAGTATTTTGGTGAGAATTTTCACATCTGTGTTCATCAGGATATTGGTCTGTAATTCTCTTATTTGATGGGATGTGATTTGAATTTCTGGCTTTGGGATCAAGGTAATGCTGGCCTCATAAAATGAGCTTAGAAGTTTTCCTTCCATTTCTATTTTCTGGAACAGTTTCATGAGAATAGGAATTAATTATTTTTTAAATGTTTGGTAGAATTCCCTGAGAAAGCTGTCTGGCCCTGGGCTCTTGTTTGTTGGGAGATTTTTGATAACTGTTTCAATCTCCTTACTGCTTATGGGTTATGGGATTGTCAAATTTCCTGGCATATAATTGCTCATAATATGTTCTTACAATTGTTTGTATTTCTTTGGTGTTGGTTGTGATCTCTCCTCTTTCATTCATGATTTTATTTATTTGGGTCCTTTCTCTTTTCCTTTTGGGAAGTCTGGTCAGGGGTTTATCAATCTTATTAATTATTTCAAAGAACTAGCTCCAAGTTCTGTTTATTTGTTCGATTATTTATTTATTTACTTATTTTGGTTTCTATTTCATTGATTTCTGCTCTGATCTTTATGATTTCTCTTCTTCTGGGTTTAGTCTTTCTTTGTTGTGTTTTCTCCAGCTCCTTTAGGTGTAGGGTTAGGTTGTGTATTTGAGACCTTTCTTGTTTCTTGTGAAAGGCTTCTATCTCTATATATTTTCCTCTCAGGACTGCCTTTGCTGTGTCCACAAATTTTGAACCACTGTGGTTTCATTATCAGTTGTTTCCATGATTTTTTTTTTCAATTCTTCTTTAATTTCCTGGTTGACCCATTCATTCTTTATAAGGATGCTCCTTAGTCTCCATGTATTTGGGTTCTTTCCATACTTCTTCTTGTGATCGAGTTCTAGCTTCAGAGCATTGTGGTCTGAAAATATGCAGGGAATGATCCCAATCTTTTGATACTGCTTGAGACCTGATTTATGACCCAGGATAGGATCCATTCTGGAGAATATTCCATGTGCACGAGAGAAGAGTGTGTATTCTGTTGCATTGGGATGGAATGTTGGGAATATAACTGTGATGTCCATCTGCTCAAGTGTGTCATTTAAGGCCTTTATTTCCTTGCTGATCTTTTGCTTGGTGTCCATTTCCGTGAGGGGGCATGTAAAGTCCCCTACTATTATTGTATTATGGATGATTTGTTTCTTTGATTTTGTTATTTATTGGTTTATATATTTGGCTGCTCCCATATTTGGGGCATACATACTTAAAATTGGTAGATCTTCTTGCCAGACTCTTTTAGTATGATATAGTGTCCTTCCTCATCTCTTATTAGAGTCTTTGGCTTAAATATATGTTTATAAAAAATAAAAAATTTAAAAAAATCTAATTGATCTGATACAAGGATTGCCACCCCAGCTTTTTTTGATGTCCATTAGCATGGTAAATTATTTCCCAACCCCCCTCACTTTAAATCTGGAGGTGTCTTTGGGTCTAAAATGAGTTTCTTGTAGACAACATATTGATGGGATTTGGGTTTTTTTTAATCCATTCTGATACCCTGTGTCTTTTGATTGGGGCATTTAACCCACTTATATTCAGGGTAACTATTGAGTGATATTAATTTAGTGTCATTATATGGCCTGTAAGATGACTATTACTGTACATTGTCTCTGTTCCTTTCTGGTCTACTACTTTTAGGCTCTCTCTTTGTTTAGAGGACCCCTTTCAATATTTCCTATAGAGCTGGTTTGGTGTTTACAAACTCTTTAGTTTTTTTACTAAAAAAACTTTCATTAAAAAAAAAAAAAACTCTTTTTGGAGTTTTTTTTATCTCTCCTTCTATTTTCAATGGTAGCCTAGCTGGATATAGTATTCTTGGCTGCATATTTTTCTCGTTTAATGCTCTGAATATATCATGCCAGTACTTTTTGGCCTGTCAGGTCTCTGTGGATAAGTCCACTGCCAATCTAATATTTTTACCATTGTATGTTACAGACTTCTTGTCCCGGGCTGTTTTCAGGATTTTCTCTTTTTCGCTAAGACTTGTAAATTTTACTATTGGATGATGGGGTGTGGACCTATTCTTACTGATTTTGAGGAGGGTTCTCTGCACCTCCTGAGTTTTGATGCTTGTTCCCTTTGCCACATTAGGGAAATTCTCTACAATAATTCTATCAAATATACCTTCTGCTCCCCTCTCTCTTTCTTCTTCTGGAATCCCAACTATTCTAATGTTGTTTTGTCTTAGGGTATCACTTATCTCTCAAATTCTCCCCTCGTGGTCCACTAGTTGTTTGTCTCTCTTTTTCTCAGCTTCTTTATTCTCTGTCATTTGGTCTTCTATAATACTAATTCTCTCTTCTGCCTTATTTATCCTAGCAGTAAGAGCCTCCATTTCTGATTGCACCTCATTAATAGCTTTTTTTTTTTTTTTTAAATTTCAACTTGGTTAGATTTTGGTTCTTTTATTTCTCCAGAAAGGGCTTTTATTTCTCCAGATAGAGTTTATCTAATATCTTTCATGCCTTTTTCGAGCCCAGCTAGTGCCTTGAGAATCGTCATTCTGAACTCTAGATCTGACATATTGCTAATGTCCATATTGATTAGGTCCCTAACCTTCAGTACTACCTCTTGTTATTTTATTTATTTATTTGTTTATTTTGGGAGAGTTTTTCTGCCTTGTCATTTTATCCAGATAAGAATATATGAAGGAGCAAATAAAATACTAAAAGGGTGGCAAAGACCCCAGGAAAATTTGCTTTAACCAAATCAGAAGAGACCCCAAATCATGGGCAAAAGAAAGGTGGTAAAAAGTAGCTCAGGAAAAAAATAAAGAAAATATATAAAAAAGAATATATATATATATATATATATATATATATATATATATATATATATTAGACTGGTAAATATAACAGGGTCACCCACTTAATTTTGGGATTATTTTGGTCTTTAGAAGAAACTACCTCCCCAAATTTTAAAGAATGGAAAACATATATAAGGGTAAACACGATGAAGGGATGGAATATGACTATAAAGATGAAAATTAAAAAAAAAAAAATTCTTAAAAAGGAGTTGATAAGGTAGGTTGGTTGGAAGAATAAAGAAACAGAAAGTGGAGAGAATTTGCTCAGGCTGGAGACTAGAATAAAACCCTGTGCTAGATTTAGGGTATATTTTGATCTATTAGAAGAATTTGTACCCCAAATTTTTTTAGAAGAAAAAAAACCCTGTGTGTATACAAAAAATAAAGTTATATACAATGAAGGATAAAATAGGACTATAATAATGAAGTTTCAAAAAGAGTTTTTTTTTTTTTTAATGAAAGGTATTGTTAAGATAAACTAGTTTAAAAATGTTAAAAGAGGAAAGAGTAAAAGTTCAAAACAATTTGGCATAAGGGATAATTAAATTAAAAACAACTTTGCAAGACTAAGGAATCATGGGGAGAAAGCCATGATTTCCATGCTTTGCTTTCTCCTCCTCTGGAATTCCACTGTTCTCCTTGGTAAGTGAACTTGGTCTTGGTTGGATTTCTTGCTGATCTTCTTGGGGAGGGGCTTATTGTAGTGATTCTCAAGCATCTTTGCCCAAGGTGGAATTGCACCACCCTTACCAGGGGCCAGGCTAAGAATCCACTTGGGTTCGCTTTCGGGAGCTTTTGTTTCCTGAATGCTCTCCATAGAGTCCTGGAGGACAGGAATGAAAATGTCAGCCTCCCAATATCTGGCCTAGAGGAGCCGAGAGCTCAGGCCCCACTTCTCAGTGCGCCCTTGAAGAAAAGCACTCAATCACTCCTGTCTCCCTGGCCTCTGGCTACACTCCGAGCTCACCCAGCCTGTGACCAAGCATCTCTGTCTCTGACACACACCCCCATCCAGAGTCTCCAAACCCTGCAGATCTCTACCGCTCTTTCAAGAGGGTGTCCCTGGGTCTTGTGGGGTCCCTTCTCAAAGAGCAGGGACCTAACTTTTACAATTTAATGTAACCCTGAGTTGAGAGCTCACTCCTAGGCTCCATCTCTGTAGCCAGCTTCCCTGCTCTATTGCCTGCAAGCTCTGTGATACTCAGACTCCCCCAATCCTTCTGTGATCCTGTGGGACCTGAGACCATGCTGTCCCCTTGTGGGCTTCACCCCAGCTTATCCTCTGGAGTGATGTCCTTCAGTAGAGCAGACTTTTAAAAGTTCTGATCTTGTGCTTCATTGCTCCTCCACTTGCAGGGAGCCAGACCCTCCCCATGGGGTCTATCTTCCCATCACTTTGGATTCACTTCTCCACCAGTCCTACCTTTCAGAAGTGGTCGATTTTCTGTTTCTAGAATTGCTACTCTTCTTCTCTTTGATCTCCTGTTGGATTTGTAGGTGTTCGGAATGGTTTGACAAACTATCTAGCTACCTGATGTCATCCTGCTACCTGATGTCATCTCAGCCTGCTACTTCTCCACCATCTTGAGAGCTTGTTTGGAGGTTCTAGCAGGGGAGCGCAGCTACTCGTATACCCTTGACCGAAGAACGGTCCTCTCCTCTATCGGGGAAGGTCGTCCTCTTCGACTGAGCGCGCAGCTTCGGGAGGGACGCACATGGAGCGGTGAGGGAGGAAGGGGACACCCGCCTAGCCAGCCAGATCAGCCGAATCAACCCTGGCGATCAATGGGGTGACAGATGTCGCAGCCAGATCGCCCTCACATCCACTTCTCCACCATCTTGACTCTTCCCTCGAGATGCCTAAGTTTTGCCTCTATATTAATGAAGGTTATTGGTCTATAGTCTTTTTTTTCTTATAAAATAAGTAGTCCCTTTCCTTCAGTTTCTAGAGCAGTTTATGAGATAATTGGTTTAATTCTTTCTTTAGATTTTTTTAAAGGATTTAATTTATTTATTTGACACAGAGAGAGAGAGAGAGACAGAGACAGAGACAGAGACAGAGACAGAGAACACAAGCAGGGAGAGCAGCAGAGGGAAAGGAAGAAGCAGGCTCCCCACTGAGCAGGAAGCCAAGTGGGGAACTTCTACCCCAGGATGATGGGATCATGACCTGAACCAAAGGCAGACACTTAATTGACTGAGCCACCTAGGTCCCCTCCTTCATTATTTGGCAGAATTCACCATCTGTGCCTGGAGATTTCTTTGTGGGAAGGTTTTTAATTAAAAATATAATTTATCTGATTTAGAGTGTTTCAGATTATCTATTTCCTTTTGAATGAACTTTGCTAGTTTTTGTCTCTTAGGAAATATATTTTATCTGTTGACAAAGTTTTTATAGAATTTTATTTATTGTCATAAAGTTGTTGATAGTCTACCTTTATTTTTTTAAATACCTATAAAATTTGTAGTAAGATGACTTCTTTTGTTCCTAGTATTGGTCATTTATGTCTTCTTTCTTTTTTTTTTCTTGCTCAGTCTGTCTAATATATATTTTTTAAAACTTTTATTTATTTTTTAAATTTCTTTTCGGTGTTCCAGAATTCATTGTTTATGCACCACACCCAGTGCTCCATGCAACATGTGCCCTCCATAATACCCACCACTAGGCTCACCCAACCTCCCAGCTCCCCCTCCAAAACCCTCAGATTGTTTTTCAGAGTCCACAGTCTCTCATGGTTCATCTCCTCTTCCGATTTCCCCCAGCTCCCTTCTCCTCTCCATCTCCACATGCACTCTGTATTATTCCTTATGCTCCACTCTAGTATCTTTATTGATTTTATCAATATTTTGAAAGAACCATTTTTTGTTTGTTTGTTTGTTTCATTGGTCTTCTATGTTGCTTTCAGTTTTTATTTTACTGATGCCTGATCTCATCTGTATCATTTCCTTTCTTCTGCTTACTCTGAATTTAATTTGTTTTTCTTTTCTCTTGTTTCTTAGGATGATGGCCCAGGCCATTAATTAGAAATCTTTCTTCTTCTAATATGTACATTTCATACTATAAATTCTCCTTTAAGTGCTGTTCTAGCTACATTTAAAAATGTTTGATATGTTGTTTTTATTTTCCGGTTGAAAAGACTTCCTAATTTCCCTTTTGATTTATCCTTTGATCCATGAATTAGTTATAACTATTTTAAATTATTATTTTCCAAATGTTGGTAGATTTTTTTAAAGATTTTTTAATTTATTTGACAGAGACAGACAGAGTGAGAAAGGGAACAGAAACAGGGGGAGTGAGAGAGGGAGAAGCAGGCTTCCCACCAAGCAGGGAGCCTGATGCAGGGCTTCTTCCCAGGACCCTGGGATATGACCTGAGCCAAAGACAGATGCTTAATGACTGAGCCACCCAGGTGCCCCATGTTGGAAGATTTTAAAAAGATCTTTCTATTACTCCTAATTTTATTCTTCTATGGTCAAATAACATAGTTTGTATGACTAGAATCCTTTTAAATTTATTAAGTCTTGTTTTATGGAACAAAGTATGCTCCACCTTGATGAATACTCCATGTTCACTTGGAAAGAAAATCCATTCTACTGTCATTGCTTGGAGTAATCAGTAATATCGATTAGGTTAATTTGTTGGGCACTGCAGATCAAGTCTTCTATATTTCTACTGATTTTATAGCCCTTGTTTTGTCAGGCATTAAATGAATCATATTGAGATCTCTGACCATAATTATAAATTTCTTTATTTTTCTTGTAATTCTAATAATTTTACTTTACATATTTTGGAAATCTCTTGTTAGAAGCATAAACACTTAGATTTATTATATCCTCTTCATAAATTGCCTCTTAATCTTTAAAAAATGGCCTTTTAAGCTGTCCCCAAACTACAAATGACTCCCAGTTTGTGGTGCGCTCCCTTAGCAGTAGGTTTAATTGTGAGTCCTGTTCTCCTCTTTAATAGGTCCTATGTCGCCTGGAGAGCTCCTGCTTTAACCCCCGACATCCCACCCACACAACCCTGCCCCATATTTCTATACCCATTTGCACATTCTAGATCTGGATTCTCCTAGGTTTAGAAGAGTCATGCAAATGGTGTCATCACAGCAGAGGAATGGTGCAGTCCTTGGATAGCAGCACAGGGCCCCTGCTGAAAGTAGTGATGGTACCAGGGCATGTGGAATGAGGGGAATGTCAGGCTACTCTCCTGCATGGAGCTGGCAATAGCTGATGGTGTCAGAGGCATCCCAAGTCAGCCATAGGGTGGCAACGAGCCCTGTATAGGGTGAGAAATGGGGATTTCTATGGATGTTGTGCTGGTGCCCAGTGCAGTCAGGGGCTGGGGGTGCTGAAATCCTGGGAAACTGGATGAAGAGGACACCCAGGAGCTGAGAGACAAGTTCTTGGACATTTTACAGGCTGACCCTGGAAGGAAAAGAACTCAGACTAGAAACTCTATTTTAGGGCACAAATCAAGAATTACATTATCTCTAAGGACTGATTTTTTTAAAAAATATATGATAGATCTGCACTTTAAAAAGACAAGTATGTCAACCATGAGTCACAGCTACCTTTGCAGGTAAGATATTATTTATACCATATATGGAAGAGAAAATTTACTAAATAGAAAAAGACTTAACTCATTAGATTGTCAACATACTCCAAGAGAATGGCCAAAACACTAGAACCTTGCCTGGAATTGATAACTGGATTCCCTTTAAAAGAGCCCAGATGGCTGCTATATGTCCTGACCTCGACAACATCTCTGGAAGGAAGGCTGCACATACGAGCCTCAACAAAACTCACTGGTTTCTAAAGGCATTGTGAAAACCCCTAAGAATGATTTTCTTTTTCTAGCTTCCATAATTCTTTGTTAAATATTCGACAAGTTGAGGGGTGCCTGGGTGGCTCAGTGAGTTAAGCCACTGCCTTCAGCGCAGGTCATGATCTCAGGGTCCCGAGATCGAGCTCCGCATCAGGCTCTCTGCTCAGGAGGGAGCATGCTTCCCCCTCTTTCTCTGCCTGCCTCTCTGACTATGTCTCTCCCTCTATGTCAAATAAATAAATATTTTTTTAAATAACCTTTTATCCCCAATGATATTCTTTGCTCTAAATTCTACTTAGAATTCAATAACCCACTTCAGCTTTCTTTTCATTGGTAGATACTAGACATTTCTGTTCCCTTCACTTTACTTTTAACCTATTTGTGTCCTTTTATTTAAAATGGATTCCTTCCAGATAATATATAGTCAAGTCTTAAAATTCAATCTGACAATCTGTGCCTTCTAGTCAGAGTATTTATTTAGATTGGTGCTTTTAATGTGATTATTGATATGGTTGAGTTT